>NW_026658111.1:0-4331 GCF_009828535.3 Hylobates moloch | reverse complement strand
TCCCCCCACAAACCAAACCTGTTCTTCCTATTGTATTGTCTCCCTTGGTATAAAACACTGCCTTATGCAACTGGGAAACTGACAGTCTTCTGTGACTCTGCCCTTCTCTTTTTTTCCCCAAAACCTAAATTAAGAACAAGTCAAAATCTCTCCTTTATACCCCTCCTATTCACCTCTTCTGCTGCTGATTTACTTTAGGCTTTCCTAATTTCATACCTGGATTATTGCGGCAGCTTCTGAGACCTCTTCCTTTAGTCTTGCAGGTCTCCAATCCATTCTCCTTGCTGCTGTTAGAGTGTTCTTTCCTAGATAGAAATCCAGTCGTGTCTCTATTACTTTAACCTCTTCCCTGAGTCTTCACAGCTAAGAATAAACTCCAAGTTCTTTAGATGGCTTTTAAGGTGCTTCATATCTGGACATTGCCCACTTCTCTGCTTTTACCTTTTTTGTTAAAATGTCCCAACATATGCTGTGGTTCCTTATATCATTTTACACCTCCATGTTCTGCACCTGTGTTTTCCTCTCTCTGAAAAGCTGGTTTCTCTTTACCACGTAAAGAATTGGGCCCTCCTTAATATTTGGTGCAAGGATGAAGCATTTCCCAGGTGGAGATACACATAGTCGTCTGTATGTGTGAGATTGATATCATTCACTCATATACTCCCAGGACATAAATCACCCAATGAGTTTAAGGGTTGGGGAGGGAAATGTACACATTATAATACTTTCTAGTGTCTTTGGCTATGTGTATACCATCCTCGAATTATCAGGAACAGCAACACAAGAGTCCTAACACTTTGGTTAGGAATGCTTTCACATCGGAGGTCCACAGTGAAAACTGTGGTCGAGCAATTGCCTGACCTCAGGCTTTCATAGCTCAATGATTCAAGGGTGGGGGTGGGCTGATAGCTGGGAGAGTGCTATGCATAAAGCTGTGAGACAGGCCCCAAAGAAGAGTCAATTAAAAATAGAAGGCTTTGGGTCTGTTGTTGATTTCCTCATTCAACATCTTACAATATTGGTTGAGTGCAGTGCCACCTAGCCATTGGGTATCAAATACCTATGGTATCAAGGTAACGAGTAGAAGTTCGGTCTTCCTGGCTAGTCTGTGTCTCTTATTTTGGCAAAGTGAATCTACAGGTAAAGGGGCAAGTTTATTATCTTAAAGCTATTCCTTCTTATTTCTCTTAGTGAAGATGAAAGAAAAAGTGGCATGAAAAGAAAACAGACACATCTTCAAGTCTGAGGACACGCAGGCTCCTGGGAAAAAGTCTGTTTCATGACTGTGACAATGACTGCTGAACCTCAAGAAAGCCCTAGAAGTATACTTGGTGTTTTTTTCTAGTTGATAGAGTGAAAGGCAGTCGGGATAGAGATGAAAGCCGTGTTAAATAGAATAGAAGGCTTTACTCTTTCTAACTATGTAGTGCAATTTGCTAATAAAACCACTTATTTATTTTAGTAAAACCATAGGTTTAGCCAGACTTTGGTTTTATAGGTTTAACATAATTTCAGCATCATTTATTATAATCTAGCTCTTAAAGTTTTTGACCTTAAGAATCTTGAGAAGAAATAAAGTAGAAAATATATTGGACATTTAAAAAGTGGAGATGAAATTTTCAGTGGAAATGTAACAATAAAGAGTAAGTTGGGGGCAGATTTCAACTTTGTTCTCAAATTAATTTTAGTCTGAGAGAGTTTTTAGAGTAATAAACCTATTTTCTTGGCTGTGTAAAATGTCAAACTCTAGGCAGGCAGTCAAACTCCCTAATCCTGTTGGGTTTCCTCCCTTGAATAGAAAAGAATAAGCCAGGGGACTTGGTAGGGCTGCTCTGGAGAATAATTTTAAATTAGTGTGACTTTGAAGTAGAGCTCCTGTTGATCCCACTAAATCTCTACTAGAGGAGAATAGCCGCCACCTAATTGCTGAGGTTTAAAGTGTTACACAGCAAAAACATCATTTGTTAGAATGACTTGAGAAAAATCTGCTCTTGCCATCAATGCTCCTTCTTGGCAGCTCAATACTTAGATTACTTGCATCAGGGCCCTAACCTGCCCTGTTGTAGAGGTTCCGTTTAATCCATCCAGATGGAGAATCTTGCTTGTCAAAGGAATCTCAGGTCCACCTAGCTTCTCTCTTAGCAATCCATTTATAGGTCTAGAAAAGCCAACTATTTCCTCATCTCTGTGCTGAAGCAATATAGGGTTTTCGAACTCTATATTGCAGACATGAAACCACATTAAATTGATTCTATAGTTTTTTTTTGTTGAAGGATTTTTTTTAAAATTATACTTTGAGTTCTGGGATACGTGTACAGAACGTGCAGGTTTGTTACATAGGTATACACGTGCCATGGTTGTTTGCTGCACCCATCAACCCGTCATCTACATTAAGTATTTCTCCTAATGCTATCCCTCCTCCAGCCCCCCACCCTCTCATAGGCCCCGGTGTGTGATGTTCCCCTCCCTGTGTCCATGTATTCGCACTGTTCAACTCTCACTTATGAGTGAGAACGTGTGGTGTTTGGTTTTCTGTTCCTGTGTTAGTTTGCTGAGAATGATGGTTTCCAGCTTCATCCATGTCCCTGCAAGGGACATGAACTCATCCTTTTTTATGGCGGTGTAAGTATTACATGGTGTATATATGCCACATTTTCTTTTCTTTCTTTTTTTTTTTAACACTGCTTTAAGTTTTAATGTTCATTTCCCCAAGACAGCCTAGCCTGCACTTTACTTGGATACATTTTACAAGCTAGTTTTCTGCTGCTTCTAGTTTTAAACTTTAACCATTTTTCTGATGACAAGGAATGTTGCAGAAATACTCTAGTTCAACAAAGAGTTATGATCACAAAATAATTTTTATCTATTCTACACTGTTTCAGAATTACCAGATGATTTTTAAACACAAAGTAGATATAGATGCTAATGGTGGCTAATCTGGTATGTTTCTCATAGCAAACTGTTGTTCATGCAACACCTGTGCTCAAAGGGGAAGGCACAGGATTTCTATGAGCCACCTAGTTCTTTTTGTACAAATTAATTTATGTCACATTTAATTTAGTGTGCATAACATCAAAACTGAGGTATTATTCTGATTTATAAAAACCACTGCATAATTTTTATGCAAGTTTTAAAAATACAGTTTTCTCCCTAAAGG
Organism: Hylobates moloch; assembly: GCF_009828535.3. Classification (NCBI taxonomy): domain Eukaryota; kingdom Metazoa; phylum Chordata; class Mammalia; order Primates; family Hylobatidae; genus Hylobates; species Hylobates moloch. Next base: position 1,174 of record NW_026658111.1, on the reverse strand, counting down.
GGCTCAAAATAGATTGTTCATGGTTGCCTACATCTAAGATAAAAAGATTCTAAAACAATTGAACAGATTAGGCATATTATTAAAGGTGTTCAAACCATTACTTGATTTGTACATCTACTCAAACCTCTTCATTGGTCTTTATTCAGCAGTACGTATACATCAAATTCCATTTTAGAAGTTTCCATGTCATTTTCATAGAAAACAAAGATTGAAAACAAGTAACATTTAAACACAGCACGGTATTCTACAACTGAAACTTTTTTTTCTTCTTCTTTACAGGACTCAACAAAATCTAAAAATGAACTATGCTATAGATTTACCTCATGCAAACATCTTTATGTTATCTCTGAAAATGAAAAAGATGGCCTTTTAAGCACATTTTACTGTTTTATACTATTATGGCAACTTGTGTACTGCAACACAGTCTATTTTGAGGGAAATTTATGATTTCTTTCTGCAAAAATCTACACAAATTAGTTTTGATGCTATGGAAAGTTTTTCATAGCATCAAACATTCATCTGGTGCAAATGCACAGGGAAACCTTCCTGAAAAGTTTCCTGACTTGAGAAGCAACTAAAAAAAGGCATACTAGGTAAATAAAAACTGAAAAAAAAGGAGTGGGGTGAGGGGAAGGAGGTGGGAAGGGGTGAAATAGAAAACACAGGCTGTCGAGTAAACCCATGTCTGCTGCTAAACCAGTCTTTGTTTTCATGTCCAGTGTACATTAGCACTTATTATCTCACTTTGATGATTCACTAGGTTTGTTATCAGCCCCTGAAGGTGAATCTAGCTTACATGAGTTCACATACAGCACCACAACCACACTCTCATACAGAGTCACTCCAGTACTAGGAGTCTGCTTCATAAGTGACGAGCCCTAGATTTTAAAGATGAACCTGGCTCTCCATCACTGACCCAGACATTCATTCAACATTGTCCGTTCACACATTGCTTCATAACAAGGCCTTGGCCTATTTTTCTTTGACTTATATGGGCAGCCTATTCTCTTTTGTGCTTACAAGGTTGAAGATCACAGTACTGCACTTTCCCCTCAGTTGATATAAAGCAAGTCAATGTTCTTTCTCAGGCACTGATGATCTGTGACCTGTAGCCATTTTTACTTTGAACAACCTAAATAAGCATTCATGTGAAGTTTCCATTACATTTTGCTAC
>NW_026658110.1:0-4331 GCF_009828535.3 Hylobates moloch | reverse complement strand
CACGCCTGTAATCCCATCACTTTGGGAGGCTGAGGTGGGTGGGTGGCTTGAAACCAGGAGTTCGAAATCAGCCTGGCCAACATGGTGTAACCCTGTCTCTACAAAAATTACAAAAATCAGCCAGGTGTGGTCGCGCATGCCTGTAATCCCGGCTACTCGGGAGGCTGGGGCAGAGAATCACTTGAACCTGGTAGGCGGAGGTTGCAGTGAGCAATTGTGCCACTGCACTCCAGCCTGGGTGACAGAGCAAGATTCTGCCTCAAAAAAAACCGGGCTGGGCACAGTGGCTCACGCCTGTAATCCCAGGACTTTGAGAGGCTGAGGCGGGTGGATCACCTGAGGTGGGTGGATCACCTGAGGTCAGGAGTTCAAGACCAGCCTGGCTAACATGGTGAAACCCGTCTACAAAAATATAAAAATTGGCCGGCACTTTGAGGGGCCAAGGTGGGCAAATCACGAGGTCAAGAGATCTAGGCCATCCTGACCAACATGGTGAAACCCCGTCTCTACTAAAAGTACAAAAAAAAAATTAGCTGGGCATGGTGGCTCGCACCTGTAGTCCCAGCTTCTCGGAGGGCTGAGGTAGGAGAGTCACTTGAACCCGGGAGGCAGAGGTTGCCGTGAGCCGAGATGGCACCACTGCACTCCAGCCAGGTGACAGAGTGAGACTCCATCTCAAAAAAGAAAAAAAAAATCACCTGAGAAGAGGATAATATTTATTTTAGAAAAAAAATTTAAAAATAGGCCGGGCGCAGTGGCTTACACCTGTAATCCCAGCACGTTGGGAGGCCAAGGCAGGTGGCTGGCAGGAGAATTGCTTGAACCCGGGAGCCAGAGGTTGCAGTGAGCCAAGTTCGCGCCATTACACTCCAGCCTGGGCGACACCGAGACTCCAGCTCAAAAAAAAAGAAATTAAAAAATAATAACGTATACAACTCAGTGGATTTTAGTATATTCACAGATATGTTTATACAATTCAGTGGATTTTAGTATATTCACAGATATGTTTAACCATTACCAGTCAATGCTACATTTTCATTACCTCAGAAAGAAGCCCTGTACCCTTTAGCTATCACCCCCATTTCCCATCCTCCCAGCCTTTTTCTTTTCTTTTTTGTTTTTTGTTTGTTTGTTTGTTTTGCCAATTGGGAAGTCTTTCGAACCAGAGTAGGCTCAGATACTTATTTTTATTTATTTTTTAAATTTCACGTATTTATTTATTTTCCTCCCAGCCTTAAACAACCACCATGCTACTTTCTATCTCCATAGATTTGCTTATTTGGGACATTTCATATCAATAGAATCATATAATATGTGGTCTTTTGTGGTTGCCTTTGTTCACTTAGCATATTTTCAAGGTTCATCCACATTGTAGAATGTACCACTAGTTCATTCTTTTTGTGGCTGAATTATAGTCCATTGTGTGGATAGACCATATTTTATTTATGCATTTATCAGTTGTACATCTGGGTTGTTTCCACCTTTTGGCTATTATTAATAATGCTGCTATAAGGCCGGGTGCGGTGGCTCACGCTTGTAATCCCAGCACTTTGGGAGGCCGAGGCGGGCGGATCACGAGGTCAGGAGATCGAGACCACGGTGAAACCCCGTCTCTACTAAAAATACAAAAAAAAATTAGCCGGGCATGGTGGCGGGCGCCTGTAGTCCCAGCTACTCGGAGAGGCTGAGGCAGGAGAATGGCGTGAACCCGGGAGGCGGAGCTTGCAGTGAGCCGAGACTGCGCCACTGCACTCCAGCCTGGGCGACAGAGCGAGAGTCCGTCTCAAAAAAAAAAAAAAAAAAAATGCTGCTATAAACATTTGTGTACAAGTTTTTGTGTGAACATATATTTTCAGTTTTCTTGGGTAGATAACTGAGAGCGGAAATGCTAGGTCACACGCTATATTTAATTGTTTGAGGAACTGCCAGACTGTCTTCCAAAATAGCTGTACCATTTTACATTCCCACTAGGAAGGTTTCAATTTCTTCACATCCTCGTCCACACTTGTTACTATCTGACTTTGATTCTAGCCATCCTAGTGGTTGTGAAGTAGTATCTCATTGTAGGTTTGATTTCCATTTCTCTGATGACTACTAATGTTGAGCATCTTTTCATGTACCTTGAACCTTTTGTATATCTTCCTTAGAGAAATGTATATTTAGAATTTTGTCCATTTTCGAATTGGGCTAGTTGTCTTTTTTTTTTTTTTTTGAGACAGAGTTTCACTCTTGTCACCCAGGCTGGAGTGCAATGGCGCAATCTCAGCTAGTTTGAGCAATTTCCTGCCTCAGCCTCCCAAGTAGTGGGATACAGGTGATGCCACCATGCCAGTAATTTTTTTTTTTATGGTAGAGAGGGTTATCCTAGATACAAGCCCCTTATCAGATGTATGATTTACTAATATTTTTTCCCGTTCAGTGTTGAAATTTTCATTTTCTTAATAATGTAATTTGAAGCATAAAAGTTTTAATTTTTTAGGACACCCCCTCAAAAGTTTTCATTTTGATGTGGTCCAAGTTATCTATTTTTTCTTTTGATGTCTTTGCTTTGGGTGTTATATTTAAGCATTCACTGCCAAATTCAAGGTCATGAAGATTTATCTCTATGTTTTCTTCTAATAGTTTTATAGTCCAGGCACGGTGGCTCATGCCTATAATCCCAGCACTTTGGGAGGCAGAGGTGGGTGGATCACTTGAGGTCAAGAGTTCGAGACCAGCCTGGCCAACATGGTGAAACCCCGTCTCTACTAAAAATACAAAAATTAGCTGGGTGTTGTAGTGCATGCCTATAATCCCAGCAAAAAAAAAAATTAGAAAATGTGAGTCCTCGGTCTGACAAGAGCTTGTTAAAAAAAAAAAAGAGAGAGAGAGAGAAAGAGAAAAAAAAAGAAAGTGTGAGTCCTCCAATTTTGCTCTTGTTTTATCAAAGTTGTTTTGGCTAATCTGGGTCCCTGGGAATTCCATATGAATTTTAGAATTAGCTTGTCAAATTCTACAAATAACTTAGGATTCTGATAGGGATTGCATTGAATTTGTTGGTTAACTTGGGTAATATTGTCATTTTAACAACATTAGGCCTTCTGATCCACAATCATCAGGTGTTCTCCCATTTAGATCCTTTTTTTTTTTTTTTTTTTTGAGACGGAGTTTTGCTACACAGGCTGGAGTGCAATGGCGCGATCTCAACTCACTGCAAGCTCCATTTCCCGGGTTCAAGTAATTCTCCGGCCTCAGGCTCCTGAGCAGCTAGGATTACAGGTGTGTGCCACCACGCCCAGCTAATTTTTTGTATTTTTAGTAGAGATGGGGTTTCACCATGTTGGCCAGGCTGGTCTCAAACTCCTGACATCAGGTGATCCACCCGCCTTGGCAAAACCTGGCCAACATGGTGCAACCCTGTCTCTACTAAAAATACACACACAAAAAATTAGCCGGGCATGGTGGCGTGCGACTATAATTCTAGCTACTCCAGAGGCTGAGGCAGGAGAATCGCTTGAACCTGGGAGGCGGAGGTTGCAGTGAGCTGAGATCAAGCCACTGCACTCTAGCCTGGGTAACACAGTGAGACCGTCTCAACAACTAAACGAAACAAAACAATATTTTGTGGTATTCAGAGTATAAGTTTTGTACTTCTGCTGTTACATTTATTTCTAAGCATTTTATTCTTTCTGATGCTATTATAAATGGAATAGTTTCCTTACTTCTTTTTCTTTTTTTCTTTTTGTAGTACATGTTGTGGCTGTGGTGTTTCCTTAATTTCATTTTCAAATTGTTCATTGCAAGTGTACAGAAATATACTTGATTTTCATATATTGACTTTTGTATATCCTGCAGCTTTGCTGATTCATTTCTTTGTTCTAATAAGTTTTTTTTAAGTAGATTCCCTAGGATTTTCTATATACAACATCATGTCATCTGCAAATAGATACAGTTTGACTTCCTTTACATTTTGGATACCTTTTCTTTTTCTTGCCAATTGCTCTGGCTAGAATCTCTAAGTACAATATTGAATACAAGTGTCATTCACTTATAGTCCTTAAAGCAGAGTGTTGCAAACTGGGCCATTCACTTTTTCTTGATTTATATTTCTTATGTATCTAGTTACTTATTTATTGAGGACAGAAATCCTTAGTATTGATAAACCCCAATTATCATGTTCAGTACCTCGAAAGTATTCAAATAGTATGTAATTGATAATGATACTTAGAAAAAAATGGCCTCTTGGCCGGGCGTGGTGGCTCATGCCTGTAATCCCAGCACTTTGGGAGGCTGAGGCGGGTGGATCACGAGGTCAGGAGTTCAAAACCAGCCTGGCCAATATGGTGAAACCC
>NW_026658109.1:0-4332 GCF_009828535.3 Hylobates moloch | reverse complement strand
AAAAAAAAAAAAAAAAAAAAAAAAAAAAAAAAAAAAAAAAAAAAAAAGAGGAGGCGTTGTGGAGAAAACTGATTTGGTGTAATCTGCCAACAATTCTTCCTTTAGTTCCTCTGTACTGGGGTGCAGAGGTGCATAAGAAAGGGATTTTTTGCTCAGAATTATTTAGTCTATGATTAGTTACTTATAGTCAAGAGTCATGGAACTTGTTAGTTATGCGAAATTGGACCAAATATACTTCTTTAAGCCTCATGACTAATTTTTGTACGATAATAATTAGCATATTTTGAGCATTTGAAAGGAGCCAGAGGTTCAATGCTTTACATGTGGGGTTACATTTGATCTTCATAGGCTCCTGAGAGGGCAGGTGCAGTTGCTAATTCTCTTTTACTAAATGCCCAACATCACACATAGATGACAGCTATTCCTGAGACTTACACAATGCCAGCTCATGACATTATGCTATGCTGCCTCACGTACATCACACGGGAGTAATTGTCTCTGCCTTACTAGTTAACTCAGAAAAGTAAATGAGGCTTGGAAAGGCCCTAGCTCAAAGCACATACTCAAAAGTATTAGTTTATCTGCAACGTGGAGGTGATATCTACCCATTGAGATGCCAATCAAACTCTCCTGGGTTTTTTTTGTCATCACCTGCTTTCCCTAAACTAGCATTGTCCTTGACACAGCTCTATTTGTGGTGTTTTTTCCCTCTGTTTGTAGGCATTTTTGTAGCACTACTTATTTGCTGACTCAAGGGCTCAGCTTAAGACCTTAAACGCTTCAGGGGAAATGTTTTCTTTCCAAATCTAATGCTGTGGTTTACATCAAGTCCTATAGTATGACACGGGGCAGGGTTGAGACAATATTCTGGCTATGTGAATGAAGTGCAGGAGACTGTATTAAGAATAAGGATTAAATTATGTCTTGTATCCCATGTAAGTCATGACGTTTGGGACCAGAAGCAGAGAGAGGGGTGTCGGGCGTAATTATCATGCTACATGCCTACAGTGAGTAATAGGATGCAGTGAAGTTGATATCAAGCAGGGCTTATTAGTAGGAGAAGAATTTTTGCATCTGAGCCAGAGCAAGACCTCTAGCAGCAACTCCCCCCTACCCCCCGCTTCCAATTTGGTAAACGGAACAAAAAGCATCTCTGTGTCTACCAAGACCTCTATTTTCTTTTTCTTGCTAGAGGAGTTCTCTCTCATTCCAATTATCCATTTAGAGCCACATCAAAGAGCAAAGATGTGGGAATAAAATCTGTAACCTGCACTTCTCTGTGTCTCTAAAGACCTTTAGAGTAATTGCAGATGAGACCAAAAGACGTTTTTAAAAAAGAAGGGTCAGCTTCAATCACAAGATCAGAAAAACCTGACAAACCTTAGGTTTCTTTGCAAAATAAAAGCACTTTTCTACTTTAATGAGAAATGATCAGAAAATAGTCTTCCCTGTACTTGAGCACAGTCATGTCTCCCAATGTAATTGGTAGAAGATAGCTAAAAGCATGAAGCAAGCCCGTGGAAACATCACAAGATCATGTAAATGGATTAAAAGTGAATCCAGTTTCTTTCGTTTCAACCCTTGAATATTTTCCCTTTTTTTCCTTTCTCTTTTTCCCTTTTTCTTTGTTTCTACTACCTTGCCCTCTTCTGAACTTGCAAGGTTCACAAAAACTATTCTCAAAAGTACCCTTCTGACGGTTTTCAGAACAAGATCCCCTCAGCGATTCCAATTAAAGGGCATGAAAAACAGTAACAATCACCCATCATTCCAATGGCAAGTTTTACCGCACTGCTACCTGAGTTTTCTCTTCTCCTGGCCCCGTTTAACTCCAATCTTGCTTTGGTTTAGAGGCTACCCTATCTTCAGGTGCTCCCTAATACATATCAGGAAAGTAAAGCCTCTCACCTTGAGTCACCTTCACTAGGTTGTGTCATGATCTTTGAAACTATTGGCCTTACCAACACCCTGAAAAAGGCTTAATAGCAAACAGGCTATGACAAGAAAGACAAGAGTGTGTTTTCACCTTCTCATCTCATCTCTTTATTTCTTTCTGACTCTTTTCACTGATATCCCCCACCCCACCACAGCCATCCCATTGCTACCTGTGATAATCCCCACAGCATGAAGTGGTCTCTCCTTCTTTGAACTATCTTACCACTATCACCAGACACTGGCTTCTGACATAATCACACATACATGTGGATTTTTACACTTCTTAGAGGGATAATAGCCTATTCAAGGGTGAGGACCGTACCTTATGTCTCAGTATCTATGGCTTATTTAGGGTAGGTGTGTATAAACTAATTTTTATTGCTGAAATTTATAACTAGCAGTGAATTGGATTTTTTGTGTGAAGATTTCCTCACTAAAGTATTTCATTTATGACTATGTTCATTTGAAATACAAGGTGAAAATGAGGTGAGGTGTATGATATTTCAATGCAAATGTAAAAACAAAGGAAGGCATGAGGGGAAGAGATCCATTTTTTAAAATATGTGGTTAAAGTAGTAAAATGACTCAAATAGGTTTCTCTGCCCCAAAATGCCAGCCTTCTCTCTCTCTCTTAGAAATATGTCCTGTGCATACCCAGCTCTATATCCTTCCCACGTAATTGCCAGCATGATGTTCTTCCCTCTCCTCATTTTCTGCTAAACTCCATCATCTTAAGCCCAACTGAAGACCCACTTTCTCCAAGAAAATTTCTGGACTCACACTCCATACAACAGAGATCTCATTTTTTTATCATTTACATTGGAATGGACAGGCCAGGCATGGTGGCTCACGCCTGTAATCCCAGCACTTTGGGAGGCCGATGCGGGTGGATCACTTGAGGTCAGGAGTTCGAGACCAGCCTAGCCAACATGGTGAAACCCTGTCTCCACTAGAAATACAAAAATTAGCTGGGTGTGGTGGTTCGTGCCTAAAGCAGGAGAATCGCTTGAACCTGGGAGGTGGAGCTTGCCATGAGCAGAAACTGTGCCACTTCACTGCAGCCTGGGCAACAGAGTGAGACTCAGTCTCAAAAAAAAAAAAAAAAATTGGAATGGACAATAAGAAATGAAGCTTATATATGTCACTAGTTACTGTGCTCCTCATATATAATAATAATTTGTATATCTTCTACTAGTTTGTTTTTTAAATAAGTTAAGAGCAAGGACTACACTTTTTTCTTCCCTTGGAATTTCCATTTCACCAGGCATCAAACTTTGGTCACATTTTCAGGATCAATATTTCATTGTTGATTTTTGATTCATTAACTTACTTTTGAAATAACTTGGTTCCTGGTTTTTATCAGGATATCCCTTTCAAAACTTGTACTATTCTGGAACATTAATATTGCAGGCTGGACATCAAAAGTAACAGAGGGTCCACTCTCTGTGCTTTTTTTTTTTCTTTTTCTTTTTTTTGAGACAGAGTCTCACTCTGTTGCCTAGGCTGGAGTGCTGTGGCACAACCTCAGCTCACTGCAACCTCCACCTCCCAGGTTCAAGCAATTCTCCTGCCTCAGCCTCCTTAGTAGCTGGGATTACAGGCATGCACCACCACCGCCCAGCTAAAAGTTTCACCATGTTGGTAAGGCTGGTCTCAAACTCCTGACCTCGTGATCTGCCCTCCTCAGCCTCCCAAAGTGCTGGGATTACAGGTGTGAGCCACCGTGCCCGGCCATCTCTGTGCTCTTAAATGGTAAGTCATTGACTCATCCTAGAGGGAAGTCTACATAGGCTCTCATATAGATTATTGGAGCCCTGGATCTGGTTTTCTGCAATTCTCTTGGTTTTTCCAAATTTCTTCCCTTCATTCTGGCATCCTTCTTGATCCCTTGTCTACCACACCACTTAAATCTCTGTCTAGGAATGTTCAGGCATTGTGTTGAGGCATTGGTGTTGATGGTGTTATCTCTGAATCCATCCCACGGCCTGGGAACAACACACCCTTGGTTTCCTATGTGGGAGGTAACTCAAGCAGTCACTATGGAAAGCAGGCAGCATTCACATTTTTGGTGGTTGCTGTGGACTTATGCAAATCAGGACCCCTCACCCCCACTCCCAAAAAAAAATCCCTGATCCGGATGCTAATCTCTCTGGAAATACCATTACAGAGACAGCCAGAAATAAGTATTTTTCTAGCTATCTGGGCATCCCTTAGCCCGGTCAAGGTCACCTATTAAATTCATCATCATCATTTGTATTAGAGTGGGGCAAAAGTAATTGCAGTCTTTGCCATTGAAAATGACGGCCAAAACCGCAATGACTTTTGCACCAACCTAATATTAGAACTAAAATAGCAATTTCAGAGAAATAAAGGTAAAAGTTTGTGTGTATATGTACA
>NW_026658108.1:0-4332 GCF_009828535.3 Hylobates moloch | reverse complement strand
TTTTGCAGTGGCTGGTACTGGTTATTCCTTTCCATGTTTAGTGCTTCCTTCAGGAGCTCTTTTAGGGCAGGCCTGGTGGTGACAAAATCTCTCAGCATTTGCTTGTCTGTAAAGGATTTTATTTCTCCTTCATTTATGAAGCTTAGTTTGGCTGGATATGAAATTCTGGGTTGAAAATTCTTTTCTTTAGAATGTTGAATACTCGACCCCACTCTCTCTTGGTTTGTAGGGTTTCTGCTGAGAGATCCACTGTTAGTCTGATGGGTTTCCCTTTGTGGGTAACCCAATCTTTTTCTCTGGCTGCCCTTAACTTTTTTTCTTCATTTCAACTTTGGTGAATCTGACAATTATGTGTCTTGGCATTGTTCTTCTCGAGGCGTGTCTTTCTGGCATTCTCTGTATTTCCTGAATTTCAGTGTTGGCCTGCCTTTCTAGGTTGGGGAAGTTCTCCTGGATAATATCCTCAAGAATGTTTTTCAGCTTGGTTCCATTCTCCTCGTCACTTTCAGGTACACCAATCAAACGTAGATTTGGTCTTTTCACATAGTCCCATATTTCTTGGAGGCTTTGTTCATTTTTTTAATTCTTTTTTCTCTGAACTTCTCTTCTTGCTTCATTTCATTCATTTGATCTTCCATCACTGATACCCTTTCTTCCACTTGATTGTATTGGCTACTGAAGCTTGTGCATGCATCACATATTTCTCGCACCATGGTTTTCAGCTCCACCAGGTCATTTAAGGCCTTCTCTACACTGTTTACTCTAGTTAGCCATTCATCTAATCTTTTTTTCAAGGTTTTTAGCTTCCTTGTGATGGGTTCAAACATTCTCCTTTAGCTGGGGGAAGTTCGTTATTACTGACTTTCTGAAGCCTACTTCTGTGAATTCATCAAAGTCATTCTCTGTCCTACTTTGTTCCATTGCTGGTGAGGAGCTGTTATCCTTTGGAGGAGAAGGGGTGCTTTGGATTTTAGAATTTTTGGCTTTTCTGCTCTGGTTTCTCCCCATCTTTGTGGTTTTATCTACCTTTGGTCTTTGATGATGGTGACCTACAGATGGGCTTTTGGTGTGGATGTCCTTTTTGTTGATGTTGATGCTATTACTTTCTGTTCGTTAGTTTTCCTTCTAATAGTCAGGACCCTCAGCTGCACATCTGTTGGTGTTTGATGGAGGTCCACTCCAGACCCTGTTTGCTTGGGTATCACCAGCGGAGGCTGCAGAACAGGAAATATTGCTGCCTGATCCTTCTTCTGGAAGCTTTGTCTCAGAGAGGCACCCAGTTGTATGAGGTGTGAGTCAGCCCCTACTGGCAGGTGTCTCCCAGTTAGGCTACACAGGGGTCAGTGACCCACTTGAGGAGGCAGTCTGTCCGTTCTCAGAGCTCAAAATCCACACTGGGAGAACCATTGCTCTCTTCATGGCTGTCAGACAAGGACGTTTAAGTCTGCAGGTTTCTGCTGCCTTTTGTTCAGCTATGCCCTGCCCCCAGAGGTGGAGTCTACAGAAGTAGGCAGGCCTCCTTGAGCTGAGGTGAGCTCCACCCAGTTCGAGCTTCCTGGTGGCTTTGCTTATCTACTCAAGCCTCAGCAATGACAGATGCCCCTCCCCCAACACAGGCTGCTGCCTGCAGTTCAATCTTGGATTGCTGCACTAGCAGTGAGCAGGCTCTGTGGGCGTGGGACCCCTGGAGCCAGGCATGGGATATAATCTCCTGGTGTGCCATTTGCTAAGACCATTGGAAAAGTGCTGTATTAGGGTGGGAGTGTCCAGATTTTCCAGGTACCATCTCTCACGGCTTCCCATGGCTAGGAAAGGGAAATCCCTGACCCCTTGCGCTTCCTGGGTGAGGCAACACCCCACCCTGCTTTGACTCACCCTCCGTGGGCTTCACCCACTGTGCAACCAGTACCAGTGAGATGAACCAGGTACCTCAGTTGGAAATGCAGAAATCACCCATCTTCTGTGTCGATCATGCTGGGAGCTGCAGACTGGAGCTGTTCCTATTCAGCCATCTTGGAACCCAAAGCCTGACTTAACTGATTTGAATTTCATCTCCTTTTAATGCTCTGCTCACTCTTTGGAAAAGATGTAAATAAAGGTAGTATGAGAAAGAAGCAGCAAAGAGACTTGAAGAGATGACGAACTAGATCACCTGCCCCTGAATAAACAATAATTGGAGGCATTGCATATGCATATGTATGCATTTTAATGTAAGAAAAAAGTCACAACAATGACTACATAACTAATCCAGAGAAATCTAAATAGGTATCAGTAAGATACTTGTTAAAATGCAAGGAATTACTACTTTCCAGGTGCAGTCTGGTTTATCTTAAAAGTGAGTCAGGAAAGGATGGTAACCAAGCATAATGAGGTACTTTGAAATGTTTGTTGAAACTAGATGTGGCTTACCTATCCTGTTCCTTTAAGCTCATGTAGTAATCTGGATTAATGAACACACACAGAGATTCATAGTTCACAGAAAATAAGTAAGGAAAGAAGCAAAGTATACCAGCAGCTGTTAGCCAGAGTATGTATACATGAAAATACTATTTCAGAAATACTGTTTCTTCATGTGTTAAGAAGTCTAACTTTCCCTTTGTGTCTTCCCTCAGGAAGGCATTGGTTTCCAAAGACATGTAGGGAAATTCTGTCCTATTCCAGTTTATGAGCAGTGTTTTTTAAATGCCCTGATGAGGATATGAATCACATCCTTTATACCATCATAATCTAGCAACAAAACTTGGCATAGAATTCTTCTTCTTGGGCTTAAAATACCACTCATAACTGTTTTTGCTGAGTAGCAAAAGGGAACTTTATATCTCATATTTGAAACATAAGTCACAAGAATGACTAAAATTTATGCTTTAAATTATGAATCCTAGTTTTCAGAATTTTATTATAAAGATCAGCATACTTTAAGTGATAAGATATTAAACTTACTCTGTGTCGAGCATGAGGAATCTCAATGTACTTTGCTAGGAAGAAAGCTACAGCTGAATTCTAACGAAAGGCAACCTCAACTTTATAAATACTTCCTTTGAAATATTAGACACTAGACCTTCATGTGTCAATTCATTTGAGTAGTGACTACTTTCTTTCTGGGGCCTAATCAGCTTCTATTTCCTGGATAACTTGGGGCAATAAATAAAATGTTCTTGCTATGGAAAAAGCTACAAATGAGACTACACTGTTCAGTCTTCAAATTCCTCCACAGACTCAAACTGGATATGGGAAGAAAACATATTTTTTTCTTTGGTATTTTATTAGGTTCTGTATCACTCTATCTCTTTTTCTTATTTTTCTTTAGTAGTTTTCCCCCTTTTATCTTTAAACATAAACCCCTCTATCTTCTCTACATTTATTTGAGCTACCTCGTATACAATACTTTAAACACAGGCGTGAGAATTCCTCTCTGAATTTTGAATTCTTGAATCCTATCCAACTTATATTTTGTCACAAGGAGATATTACAGTCTACTTACTCTCTTTACTACCCTGCCCTTCCAAAGGATGTTCAGGATCCTCCTGAATAGATCATACACTTTTGCTCTGAAGTTTGTATGCATACCCTATCTGATTATACTTCCCTGAAATATACTGTGGGCCATTTTCTAGAGGGCATCTGTCCTACCTGATAAAGCATGTTATGCATAGTCCAGGCACCCTGCTGATATTCATTAATAATAATAATTTCATGGGAATTTTCTAGTCTAGGAAAATCATCATTTGCTTTTTAATAAAAACTCTCCGTCAGGTTTTCTTGGCATATGTGTCGAAGGTAAAAATACTTTAAGTAAACAGAGTCCGACATCCCCCACCCCCAGCTTTGGGGTGAAAGGGGTTAAACAAGGGCAGCTGCAAATCTATGCCTAACTAATAGGGGGAGTTGCCAGAATATATTTTAAAAGGGGACATATTTCTTTCAGGAGTTACTTTCTGAAGCATTACTTCTCCCCCATGTGGTGAGAGGTTTAACTTTCATTTCTAATTCCTGCGTCCTCTATTAGAGGAGATAATATAAAAGTTAATGACTTAGGATTCTTTTTTTTTCTTATTAAAGATCCACTCTTTAAACATAAAGATATATTATTTCTCAATTTAGAATACATTTAAAACCAAACAAGCTAACATATACCCCCATGGCCATTCCACTCTAAAACTTTTAATTTTCTTATTTATCCATTTAACAAACATTTACTGAACACAACTCCATCTCAGGTAGTTGGCTAGGCTCTGTGGAGGATGAACAGGCCAATGAGATGCAATTTCTGTCTTCAAGAAGCTAATAATTTAGCAGGAAATACAAATACACTCATGACTACTGTTAACACAA
>NW_026658107.1:0-4334 GCF_009828535.3 Hylobates moloch | reverse complement strand
ATAGAAAGGCAGAAAAAAGAGAACAGGAAGGGCAGAGGGGGCTGTGGCAACTATAGTATTGGGCAGTTTGGTAACACCCCTTCTGCTGCTGCTGCTTTAATAAGGTATAGTTGACAAATTTGAATTGTATATATTTAGGGCGTACAACTTGATGCTTTGAAACATGTGTGCACTGTGGAATAATCACCAGAATCAAGCTAATTAACCATCACCTGACATAGTTATGTTTTTGTGTGTGTACATGATGAGAACACTTCAGATAAAATGTATGGAATGCTTTGCAAATTTTCACGACATCCTTGTGCAAGGGCCTTGCTAATCTTCTCTGCATTGTTCTTATTTTATTTTATTTATTTATTTATTTTTGAGACAAAGTCTCACTTTGTCACCCAGGCTGGAGTGCAGTGGCGCGATCTGTAACCTCTTGCTCATGGGTTCAACCGATTCTCCTGCCTCAGTCTCCTGAGTAGCTGGGATCACATGCACGCACCGTGATGCCCAGCTAATTTTTGTATTTTTAGTAGAGATGGGGTTTCACCATGTTGGCCAGTCTAGTCTTGAACTGCTGACCTCAGGTGATCCATCCACCTCGGCCTCCCAAAGTGCTGAGATTACAGGTGTGAGCCACGGCGCCTGGCCTAGAATTCATGTTCTTGACCACTATGCATATCTTACTAATAAAACTGAGGAAGCTAGCACGGTAGAAACCAATCTTACCCATATATAAATGCAGTTTTCTAACTAGAGATGTTAAATGTAATACATAAGTAGAAAATGCATAAAAAAGAATTAAATGTAAAATCTCAAACAATAAAAAAAGGAGAAACTATAAGTGAGTATTTAGTCAATCTCAGGCGGAGAGAAAACTCTGTGAGAATACAATGGTGCACTCCCCAGCTGCATCACTCACTTCAGGATATGCCCCCGATGTTAGCTGTGGCAGGAATCAGTTAAAAAAGGAAATTGGCACTGTGTGCATTTTTTTCTCAGGAATCACTCCTGGCTTGTCTGACTGTTTGAACTTCCTTTGCATTGCCTTCTCTGTCAGAACGATCAACTTTGAATTAGAGCTTTCTCTTTTTTATTGCCCTGTCTGAATTCGGCATCCTGACCCTGGACTGTTGGTTTTGGCATTACTGACCCAGAAACTCCATAGGAAACTGACCTGGTAATTATTCTCTTGGCTCCATTCACCACAGCCTCAGGCCCACTTCCAGGCCAGGGACTCAGGGCCCCCCATCTGCCTGAGGCAGGAGTATGTGGTCAAAAAAGGAATAGAAAACACACATCCAAGCAAACATAGGAAAAGATGGACAGGCTTGACTAAACAGTAAAGTGTAAAATGATTATTCTTCAAGATAACATACAATTCTATGATTCTATACACACATATGCCCATGCATACATATGATAATTGACTTCTCAACTGCTAACATTTCTTGAGTACTATTTGCCCAATACTACTCATTTTTCTATAAATTTATATTTTGAAAAATGTCAAACTTACAGGAAACTTTAAAGAATAGTACAATGAGGCAAGGTGCAGTTGTTCACACCTGTAATCCCAGCACTTTGGGAGGCTGAGGGGGGAGGATCACTTGAGCTCAGGTGTTTGAGACCAGCCTGGGCAACACAAGGAGACTGTCTCTACAAAAAATACAAAAATTAGCTGAGTGTGGTGGCGTACACCTACAGTCCCAGGTACTCGGGAGGCTGAGGTGGGAGGACGGTTTGAGCCCAGGAGGTTGAGGCTGCAGTGAGCCATCATTGTGCTACTGCACTTTAGCCGGGGTGACTGCAAGACCCTGTCTCAAAAAAAAAACAAAAAAAGAAAAAGAAAAAGAATGGTACAATGGACACCTATGTATTCTTTACCAAGATTCATCAATCAAGAATTGACTTTTCCCATCAGATTTTAATATTTATTGTTTCTACCCAAAAATTATGTGTATTTTGCATCTTGTCACAGGCCATATTTCAGGGGTTCCATAACCACTCCTAGTATGGTGTTTTTTTAGAAACACTCAAAAGGCTCAATATCAGGTTATATTCATGGCTAAGACTTTTTACAGCAAAAAGTAGACAGCAAAAGTTGCAGAAAGAAGATAGGCATTGGGTAAAATACAGAGAGGTCAGATACACGCTTTCAAGTTTTTTCCAACCAGAGTCACACAGGACAATCTTTCCTTCTAGCAGAATCTCTCTACCCAATGCAAGTCTCAGGGCCTAAGGCTTTTATGGAGGTCTGGTCACGTAGGTACATTCTACCACATGACCATCCTTGGCAACTGAAACTCAGAACCCTAATAATGAAACCTGGCATGCATGATCAGTCTTGATGTTTGTGCAAAACAATTCTGACAAGCTAGTAGGTCATGGTTCATTGCTCTAGGTGCATACAACAAAATCATCAACATTAGCATAAAGAACCTTCCAAGGGCCACATACCAAGGGTTGACCAACAGTCAATCATGGGTCCAGGTTTCCTTGGAGATATGCAAGGACAGAGCAACCAGAATTGCTGTGTAAACTTCTCATATGATACCTTTGTTTGTTATGTTCCTGCCGTTTGAATTGCCTTTTCCAGAAGCCTAGTTCAAGTTCCACATTCTCTCCAGCACCTGCCCAAGGCCCTTCCTGGAGCAGCTACTTCCTAAACATATGCTCAGTGAAGGAACCTTGAGTGATGTCTTCACAGACCTATTCAATCCAGAGATCTCTTCCTTTTCAGTGAATTTTCCCCTTATTTTATAATTAGTCATATAATGCCTAGGAATAGCTCTTGTGTTATTATCTGACATTGCCATTTAATTTTTCAAGTTTATATTTTCTCCTTAACCACATGCTAAACAACAATCATCTTTTAGTTCACTTTGTATGTATTTTGCTGCTCCTAGAACAAAATATACACTTAATAAATACTTACTGATGCTAATTGATAACTGGTTCAAAAACTACCCTCCTACAACTTAGTCTTTAATTAATGCATAAATAATAAAGAGCTGGGCATGGTGCCTCACACCTGTAATCCCAGCACTTTGGGAGGCTGAGGCGGGAGGATTGCTTGAGGCCAGGAGTTTGAGATCAGCCTGGGCAACATGGCGAAACCCTGTCTCCACGAAAAATACAACAATTAGCTGGGCATGGTGGTGGGCGCCTATAATCCCAGCTACTTGAGGGACTGAGGCAGGAGGATCACTTGAGCCTTGGAAGTTGAGGCTGCAGTGGGCTAAGATCATGCCACTGCACTCCAGCCTGGGTAACAAAGTGATACCCTGTCTCAAAAAAAAAAAAAAAAAAAAAAAAAAAGTGATAAAGAAAATGAGGCTGTTTTAACCCAGCTAACATCTAGGTTTGACGATTGGGTGAAAGGAGTGATTGCAACAGTGGTGGTCTACTAAGTTGGTTTATTGCTGCAAGAGAAGCCTGTACATCACGTACTTCTCCATGCTGAAGTCCCTTGCTTGGGCAATTCTACAAGCCATCAGGAGAGCGCTTGTAACTAATTAGAATGGTGCCTCTCAAACTGTAGCATGCACTGGGAGCACCTGGAGGGCTTGTAGGACACAGATTTCTGGCCCAGCTCCCAGAATTTCTGATTCAGTAGGTCTGGGGTGGAACCAAATAACTTGCATTTTTAACAAGCTTCCAGGTGATACTGATTCTGCTGGTCCCATACCATACTTCAAGTCGCGAGGTCCTAGTATATCATTCACACACACTCAATAGTATATATTTTCAGTATTCCAAGTGCAATTTTTAGCGATCAGCTAGGCCATAGCAGAATTTTTACTTTATCACACACTGTTCCACCTTTATATGTCTTATCTACTTACACACGGCCACTATTTTTCATATAAGAATAGTAATTTGTTTTTGCTATAATCACACTCCTCTTCAGATATATTCAATGATGGAATTTCATGCCAGAAAATTTCTGTGTATCAATTATTGTAACAGTTTCTGTTATAAAGACTTAAAATTGCAATGGATACCATCTGTCCATTTTAAAATCCACACTGCTATAAATTAGTCATTATAATATAATGGTCAAGTATCATATCACAATTTACTATTGTCTGGTAGTGTTCTTGAAACTTGTTCTCTTTGTTCCTCTTTGAAGCTTTTTTTTTTTGAGACAGATCTCGCTCTTTTGCCCAGGCCGAGAGTTAAGTGGTGTGATCTCAGCTCGCCTGCAACCTCTGCCCCCTGGGTTCAAACGATTCTTCTGCCCGCCACCATGCCCGTCTAATTTTTGTATTTTTAGTAGAGACAGAGTTTCACCACGTTGGCCAGGCTGGTCTTGAACTCCTGACCTCAGGTGATCCGCCCGC
>NW_026658106.1:1326-4334 GCF_009828535.3 Hylobates moloch | reverse complement strand
TTTTTTTTTTTTTTTTTTTCTTTTTTATTATACTTTAGGGTTTTAGGGTACATGTGCACAATGTGACAATGTGCAGGTTTGTTACATATGTATCCATGTGCCATGTTGATTTCCTGCACCCATTAACTCGTCCTTTAGCATTAGGTGTATCTCCTAATGCTGTCCCTCCCCCCTCCCCCCACCCCACAACAGTCCCCGGAGTGTGATGTTCCCCTTCCTGTGTCCATGAGTTCTCATTGTTCAATTCCCACCTATGAGTGAGAACATGCGGTGTTTGGTTTTTTGTCCTTGCGATAGTTTACTGAGAATGATGTTTTCCAGTTTCATCCATGTCCCTACAAAGGACACGAACTCATCATTTTTTATGGCTGCATAGTATTCCATGGTGTATATGTGCCACATTTTCTTAATCCAGTCTATCGTTGTTGGACATTTGGGTTGGTTCCAACTCTTTGCTATTGTGAATAGTGCCGCAATAAACATACGTGTGCATGTGTCTTTATAGCAGCATGATTTATAGTCCTTTGGGTATATACCCAGTAATGAGATGGCTGGGTCAAATGGTATTTCTAGTTCGAGATCCCTGAGGAATCGCCACACTGACTTCCACAATGGTTGAACTAGTTTACAGTCCCACCAACAGTGTAAAAGTGTTCCTATTTCTCCACATCCTCTCCAGCACCTGTTGTTTCCTGATTTTTTAATGATGGCCATTCTAACTGGTGTAAGATGGTATCTCACTGTGGTTTTGATTTGCATTTCTCTGATGGCCAGTGATGATGAGCATTTCTTCATGTGTTTTTCGGCTGCATAAATGTCTTCTTTTGAGAAGTGTCTGTTCATGTCCTCTGCCCACTTTTTGATGGGGTTGTTTGTTTTTTTCTTGTAAATTTGTTTGAGTTCATTGTAGATTCTGGATATTAGCCCTTTGTCAGATGAGTAGGTTGCAAAAATTTTCTCCCATTCTGTAGGTTGCCTGTTCACTCTGATGATAGTTTCTTTTGCTGTGCAGAAGCTCTTTAGTTTAATGAGATCCCATTTGTCGATTTTGGCTTTTGTTGCCATTGCTTTTGGTGTTTTAGACATGAAGTCCTTGCCCACGCCTATGTCCTGAATGGTATTGCCTAGGTTTTCTTGTAGGATTTTAATGGTTTTAGGTCTAACATTTAAGTCTTTAATCCATCTTGAATTAATTTTTGTATAAGGTGTAAGGAAGGGATCCAGTTTCAGCTTTCTACATATGGCTAGCCAGTTTTCCCAGCACCATTCATTAAATAGGGAATCCTTTCCCCATTTCTTGTTTTTGTCAGGTTTGTCAAAGATCAAATAGTTGTAGATATGCAGCATCATTTCTGAGGGCTCTGTTCTGTTCCATTGATCTATGTCTCTGTTGTGGTACCAGTACCATGCTGTTTTGGTTACTGTAGCCTTGTAGTATAGTTTGAAGTCAGGTAGCGTGATGCCTCCAGTTTGTTCTTTTGGCTTAGGATTGACTTGGCGATTCGGGCTCTTTTTTGGTTCCATATGAACTTTAAAGTAGTTTTTTCCAATTCTGTGAAGAAACTCATTGGTAGCTTGATGGGGATGGCATTGAATCTATAAATTCCCTTGGGCAGTATGGCCATTTTCACGATATTGAGTCTTCCAACTCATGAGCATGGAATGTTCTTCCATTTGTTTGTATCCTCTTTTATTTCATTGAGCAGTGGTTTGTAGTTCTCCTTGAAGAGGTCCTTCAGGTCCCTAGTAAGTTGGATTCCTAGGTATTTTATTCTCTTTGAAGCAATTGTGAATGGGAGTTCACTCATGATTTGGCTCACTGTTTGTCTGTTATTGGTGTACAAGAATGCTTGTGAATTTTGTACATTGATTTTGTATCCTGAGACTTTGCTGAAGTTCCTTATCAGCTTAAGGAGATTTGGGGCTGAGACGATGGAATTTTCTAGATATACAATCATGTCATCTGCAAACAGGGACAATTTGACTTCCTCTTTTCCTAATTGAATATCCTTTATTTCCTTCTCCTGCCTGATTGCCCTGGTGAGAACTTCCAACACTATATTGAATAGGAGTGGTGAGAGAGGGCATCCCTGTCTTGTGCCAGTTTTCAGAGGGAATGCTTCCAGTTTTTGCCCATTCAGTATGATATTGGCTGTGTGTTTGTCATAGATAGCCCTTATTATTTTGAGATACATCCCATCAATACCTAATTTATTGAGAGTTTTTAGCATGAAGGGTTATTGAATTTTGTCAAAGACCTTTTCTGCATCTATTGAGATAATCATGTGGTTTTTGTCTTTGGTTCTGTTTATATGCCAGATTACATTTATTGATTTGCATATGTTGAACCAGCCTTGCATCCCAGGGATGAAGCCCATTTGATCATGGTGGATAAGCTTTCTCATGTGCTGCTGGATTCGGTTTGCCAGTATTTTATTGAGGATTTTTGCATCAATGTTCATCAAGGATATTGTTCTGAAATTCTCTTTTTTGGTTGTGTCTCCACCAGGCTTTGGTATCAGGACGATGCTGGCCTCATAAAATGAGTTAGGGAGGATTCCCTCTTTTTCTATCGATTGGAATAGTTTCAGAAGGAATGGTACCAGTTCTTCCTTGTACCTCTGGTAGAATTCGGCTGTGAATCCATCAGGTCGTGGACTCTTTTTGGTTGGTAAGCTATTGATTATTGCCACAATTTCAGAACCTGTTATTGGTCTATTCAGAGATTCAACTTCTTCCTGGTTTAGTCTTGGGAGGGTGTATTTGTCAAGAAATTTATGCATTTCTTCTAGATTTTCTAGTTTATTTGCATAGAGGTGTTTGTAGTATTCTCTGATGGTAGATTGTATTTCTGTGGGATCGGTGGTGATATCCCCTTTATCATTTTTTATTGCGTCTATTTGATTCTTCTCTCTTTTCTTCTTTATTAGTCTTGCTAGCGGTCTATCAATTTTGTTGATCCTTTCAAAAAACCAGCTCCTGGATTCATTAATTTTTTTTTTTTTTTT
>NW_026658106.1:0-1226 GCF_009828535.3 Hylobates moloch | reverse complement strand
TTTTTTTTTTTTTTTTTTTCTTTTTTATTATACTTTAGGGTTTTAGGGTACATGTGCACAATGTGACAATGTGCAGGTTTGTTACATATGTATCCATGTGCCATGTTGATTTCCTGCACCCATTAACTCGTCCTTTAGCATTAGGTGTATCTCCTAATGCTGTCCCTCCCCCCTCCCCCCACCCCACAACAGTCCCCGGAGTGTGATGTTCCCCTTCCTGTGTCCATGAGTTCTCATTGTTCAATTCCCACCTATGAGTGAGAACATGCGGTGTTTGGTTTTTTGTCCTTGCGATAGTTTACTGAGAATGATGTTTTCCAGTTTCATCCATGTCCCTACAAAGGACACGAACTCATCATTTTTTATGGCTGCATAGTATTCCATGGTGTATATGTGCCACATTTTCTTAATCCAGTCTATCGTTGTTGGACATTTGGGTTGGTTCCAACTCTTTGCTATTGTGAATAGTGCCGCAATAAACATACGTGTGCATGTGTCTTTATAGCAGCATGATTTATAGTCCTTTGGGTATATACCCAGTAATGAGATGGCTGGGTCAAATGGTATTTCTAGTTCGAGATCCCTGAGGAATCGCCACACTGACTTCCACAATGGTTGAACTAGTTTACAGTCCCACCAACAGTGTAAAAGTGTTCCTATTTCTCCACATCCTCTCCAGCACCTGTTGTTTCCTGATTTTTTAATGATGGCCATTCTAACTGGTGTAAGATGGTATCTCACTGTGGTTTTGATTTGCATTTCTCTGATGGCCAGTGATGATGAGCATTTCTTCATGTGTTTTTCGGCTGCATAAATGTCTTCTTTTGAGAAGTGTCTGTTCATGTCCTCTGCCCACTTTTTGATGGGGTTGTTTGTTTTTTTCTTGTAAATTTGTTTGAGTTCATTGTAGATTCTGGATATTAGCCCTTTGTCAGATGAGTAGGTTGCAAAAATTTTCTCCCATTCTGTAGGTTGCCTGTTCACTCTGATGATAGTTTCTTTTGCTGTGCAGAAGCTCTTTAGTTTAATGAGATCCCATTTGTCGATTTTGGCTTTTGTTGCCATTGCTTTTGGTGTTTTAGACATGAAGTCCTTGCCCACGCCTATGTCCTGAATGGTATTGCCTAGGTTTTCTTGTAGGATTTTAATGGTTTTAGGTCTAACATATAAGTCTTTAATCCATCTTGAATTAATTTTTGTATAAGGTGTAAGGAAGGGATCCAGTT
>NW_026658105.1:0-4337 GCF_009828535.3 Hylobates moloch | reverse complement strand
GCCCACCTCAGCCTCCCAAAGGACTGGGAGCCACTGCACCCAGCTTGGCTTCTATTTGAGGACCCACAGCAAAGTTTGAATGCTCATCTGATCACAGCTGCAGACTGGCTGCTCTTCAGGTCCGGCGTGAACAATGGGCTGGCAGGATCTTCAGCCCCCATTCCACCCTACAAGGCCCCTCTTCAGGACAGAACAACACAGGAAGACCGAGACAGAGGAAAAGAATCCTTCTGGAAGGAAGGGCACTAAACAATATGAATATTCACACCAGAAAGTACACCACTGTCGCTGCACCCAACACTGTTCACACAGATCCTTTCTCCTGCTGATCAACATCTTGCAGAGGAAAAACAACGATTTTTACCATCTGCTCACCTGGATTCCACAGAGAGACCAGCCAGGAGCCTGGCTGGTAAGAATTTCTTACCCTTCTGCCAGCTTGTCAGGTCCTGGGTCCCCTGACTGAAGCTTCCAGAAGAGCAAAGCAGCTTTGGTATTCTGTTCAGGACACTAAAACTGTAGAGGCCAAAGGAAAACCTCCCCTTTGCCCTTGAAAAGTTCACTGAAAAATCGCCTCACAAAAGTCAGATTAATTAGAGAAATGGTATGCACATTTATTAATGTGCACATGGAGAAGAACCAAAGCAATGATCCCAACCCCACAATGGTGTGCAGAAGCTTATTTACTGCCTTGAGGTTACAGAAGGAACAGGGGCTGGGATGATGGCAAGACAGGTTAGGGGAGAGGGAGGAGGAGGCCTGGCTAGCAAAGGTGGTCTCAGAATGCAGACAGAACCGCACAGACAGCAGTCCTCAGAGAATGGACAGTAAATATTTCTGATGATTAAACACGTCAGACTCTGAGGGACTCCTTCCTCGATCCAGACAAGGGAAGGCTTCAGAGGAAACTTGCCTGCATCGGTGCAGATTCTCTACAGATGCAAACCTTCCCCTCAAAAGACAGCCTTGCAGGGCAGCTTCTGTTTGCAGGCCCCTCTAAACAGCCATCTCAAAATATGTCCAAGTATACTGTGGGGTGAAATATTTTGGTTTCCTTCAACTACATCCTTACTACTTAATTCAATGCAATTTCTCTTAGCCATGAACTCTTCAAGTGTTTTTTTTTTTTTTTTTGCCTGAAACGGTTTTGATTCAATTCATAATCTTGAGTGATCACCATGTAAGCAGAGAAATCTTGGTTGACAGTTATATTTCCTCAGTATATTAAAGAAACCTGGCTGGGTGCAGTGACTCATGCCTGAAATCCCAGCAATTTGGGAGGCCAAGGTGGGTGGATCACTTGAGCTCAGGAGTTTGAGACCAGCCCGGGCAACATGGAGAAGCCCTGCCTCTCCAAAAATTACAAAAATTAGCTGGGTGTGGTGGTGCACACCTGTAGTCCCAGCTACTCGGGAGGCCGAGATGGGAGGATCCCTTGAACCCAGGAGGTGGAGGTTGCAGTAAGCTGAGCTCACACCACTGCACTCCAGCATGAGCAACAGAGTGAACTCTGCCTCCAAATAAATAAATAAATCTTTCCATGGTTGTGTGGCTGTTGAGGTATCTGCCTTGCCTACATTTATTTCTCTAATTTTTCCTATCTTTTATTTTGATGTAATTTCAGACATTTTAAAAGTTGCAGCCTGGTGTGGTGGCTCAGGCCTGTAATCCCAGCACTTAGGGAGGCTGAGGCAGGTGGATTGCCTGAGTTCAGTAGTTCGAGACCATCCTGGACAACATGGTGAAACCCCGCCTCTACTACAAATGGAAAAATTAGCTGGGAATGGTGCAGGGTGCCTGTAATCCCAGCTACTCAGGAGGCTGAGGTAGGAGAATTGCTTGAACTCAGGAGATGGAGGTTGCAGTGAGCTGAGATCGCACCACCACACTCCAGCCTGGGCGACAGAGCAAGACTCCATCTCAAAAAAAAAAAAAAGTTGCAATAGTAGTGCAAAAAATCCATTTATGATTCCTTCAGATTCCTCTAATATTAACATTCAACTACAGTTGGTAAATGCTGTTCTCTTGGTGCAGATGTAGAATATCATAGCTATTTTCCTAGACCCTGTGAGAGTCAGCTGCAGACATGATGCTGCTTTACCTACAAGTATTGAGCATGTGTTTCTGAAACCAAGGGCAACGCTTACATTATCCCAGTACAGTGATCAAAAACAGGAAATCTTCACTGACACAATACAATTCTCAGACCTTCAGATCTTCTTCGGATTTTGCCAACTGTTCCAATGTTGTTTTTATAGAGGAAGAAGATCCTGAACCACGCCTTCATTCAGTTGTCTCATCCGGAACTGCTCTGCAACCTCTTTGATTTCTTGATATTAATGTATTTCCAGATACAGGCTAGTCATTTAATAGAACATCACTCCATTTGGCTGCCTGATACGTCCTCACATTGAGAATCAGGTTTTGCACTTTCATCAGGAACACTACAGAGGGGATGCCGGGCTTTTTCAGTGCAACCGCTAACAAGAAACAAGAAGCCAGTTTCTCCTTTGCTGTGAGGGTGAGGTGGGCTTTCTCCCTGGACTGCAACCACCTGGGTAAGTGTGTTTTATAAAATTATTCTTTCTCCACTGTAACTTTCTCCTGTTTCCATTTCTGAGTACAAACTATCTTTGTGGGTGGATACTTTTGAGATTCTGGGTCTCTTAAACATTAGTTTTGTTTGATTTACTTCAGTTTCACAATACTTCTGCATATTATCTACTTTCATTTATTCTTGGCACTCATTGTGGTTCTGGAATCTAAAGATCAATAGTTTTCATCAATTCCAGAAATTCCTTAGCCATTATCCCTTTGAATAGGACCATTCTCTCACTATCTGCATTTTCTCCTTTTGTAATTATTATCAAGCCTGTTTTGCATATTCTCATTTCAATTCTCCAGTCTCCTGATGATCTTTCACAGTTTGCAAATCTTTATTGCTATATATTCTAGACAATTCCACATATGGATATTCTTATAATTTGTATCATCATCTGAGTCTAATCTGTTGTGTTTTAATTTTTAACTTCACTGATTTCACTATTCACTTCCAGAAGTTTCCCCTTGGTGTTTCAAACAAGTCTGTCTTCTGTGATGACAATGTGGTATTTTCTTGTGACTTCAGCCATTCTTACCTATCTTTAATCCTTTTAAACCTAGTTAAAAGATTGCCTTCTTCCATGTTCCCTCTGAATGTTATCAGCTTGACATTGCTAAGGTTTTGAGGTATAATTGACAAAGTGAGGTGTAATTGCTTTACTGAAGTATAGTTGTCTAAGATTGTATACATTTAAGGTGATGTGATGATCACAGTGTGATGTTTTGATATATGTATATATTGTGAATTCATTACCACAACCAAGCTAATTAACACATCTGTCACCTCACATAGTAAACTTGTGTGTGCGTGATGAGAACCTTAAGATATGCTCTTAGCAAATGTCAAGTATTATTAACTATAGTCCCCTTGCTGTATATTAGACTCCAGAACTTATTCGTCTTGTAACTGGGAGTTTGTGCTTATTTATTTATTTATTTATTTATTTATCTATTTATTTATTTTTGAGATAGAGTCTGGCTCTGGCACCAGGCTGGAGTGCAGTAGCATGATCTTGGCTCACTGCAACCTCTGCCTCCCGGGTTCAAATGATTCTCCCACCTCAGCTTCCTGAGCAGCTGGGATTACAGGTGTGCACCACCATGCACAGCTAACTTTTGTATTTTTAGTAGAGATGGGGTTTCACCATGTTGGCCAGGATGGTCTTGAATTCCTGACCTTAGATGATCTGCCCTCCTTGGCCTCCCAAAGTGCTGGGATTACAGGTGTGAGTCACCGCAACCAGCCAGAAGTTCGTACTTTTTGATTAACATCTCCCCATCCCCTCCACTCCCAGCCCCTGGCAACCCCCATTCCCCTCTCTGCCTCTGTGAGTTCAACTTCTTTAGATTTCACATCTAAAAACAGGAGGTAAGGGAGATTGTGCAATACAGTCGACCCTTGAACAATGTGAGGGTTGCGGGTGCTGACACCCCCACACAGTTGGAAATGTGTGTATAACTTTTGACTCCCCAAAAACTTAACTATTAGTAGCTTACTGTTGCCTGGAAGTCTTATGTGTTAACGTAAACCATTGATTAACACATTTTGTATGTTATACATATTATACACTGTGTTCTCATGGTGAAGTAAGCTAGAGGAAAGAAAATGTTATTAAGAAACCCATGAGGAAGAGAAAATCTGTTTACTATTCATTAAGTGGATCATCATAAAGGTCTTCATCCTCATCATCTTTAGGTTGAGGAGGCTGGGGAGGAGGGAGAAGAGGGGTTGGTCT
>NW_026658104.1:0-4337 GCF_009828535.3 Hylobates moloch | reverse complement strand
TGAAGGAGGCGCTCAGCATCATCGATGACATCAACACGACCACCATCAGCGTGCACACGGGGGCCTGTGGACAACTCCTGGCTGTAGGTGCAGAGTATCCTTGCTGGACGCAGGTACCAGGGCTGGCTCCCACGGCCCCAAAGCCCCCCAGCCCCCATGGCTGAGCCTGGGGGCTCTTGGAACAGGCTCTGTGCCCAAGCTGGTAGATGTGGGTGCTCTCTGGAGCCATCAGAGAGCTCGTGGTTTGTGGTGTAAGGGCTGAGAGCTTGGAGGGGGTTGTGTGTGGGGCTGTACTCTGAGGCGGCCAGAGGCCTAGGAATGTCATCCTGTGCACACTGTACCTGTTGTGCCGTCTGAGTCATGCTGCCAGGGCAGGGCATCCAGCTCCTAGCCTGGGAGTGCTGAGAGCCAAATCCACTGCAGAGCAGGGGTGATAGTCAGGGTCCCACCTCCTCTATCTGTCGGCAATCCAGTGGTGATCTAGCATAAAACCTTGAGAGTCCCATACACATGGTCAACCCACAACACACCTCACAGGCCAGGCAGGAAACACAGGCCCCTTCCCTCCCTCCCAGGTACCATCATAGCTGCTAGCGTGTGACTGAAGGCAGGGTCCCTGGCCCCCGCTGAAGCACTACTGCCGGCCAGCAGGTTCACACATCTTGGCGTGTTGTTCCTAGCGGTCACCTCTGCTATTCAGCCAAGGGGGCCACAGTGCCTACTGGCCCAGCTGACCTCCGCCCAGCAAGCCCACCCACCTCCCCTGCCATGGACTCTCCCTCTTCTGCTTTTCCCAGCAGGAAGGGCCCAGCCTCACCTCTGCGACCTGCAATCCCCAACAAGCTGAAGCTCCCCTCTTAGACTTATAAGTCTATAGCCAGTGGCTTCCAGCTGCCTGACCTCCCTGCCTCCCCCAGGGACACTTCAGGGGTTCCTGGGCTTTCTGACCACCCAGAGTGGGGGCTCCGGTGATCACTCCAGCCATCCATCCCTTTTAGCTTCATCATCCTGGTTCAAGCAGTGTTCCTTCTCTATCAGGCCTGGTGGCTGTTGCTTTGGGCTCCCCAAGGCGAGAGGTGGCCCTGGACAAGTGGGTTGGAAGACAGGGTGACCAGAGAAGAGGGAAGCCCAAAGGGACTGAGCATCAGTCTTAACAGTGGGTGCACTGGGTGCCATGGAAGAGGCCAGCACGTGTGGGGTGGGGAGGGCTGCCACAGCCCCCAGGCACTATGTGTGAAGCTCCGGCTCCTCCGTCTTCCTCCCCTTTCCCTTCCAGCCCCTCTTTTCCAGGAACCTTGCCACACCCGCACCTGCACCCTCCCCTCCCGGGCCCTCCCACAGCTGCTGTGGCACACCTGTGCTCTGCACTTGCCTCACCAGCTCTCTGCTCGCTTTTCCCCTCCTGTTTTCTCTCTGCTTTCTCTCCAACTGCCAGCCGATCGGGTCAGGCAAGTCCATCCCATCCTGGGAGCCCCAGGCCCCCCTTTGACCTCTAAACAGATCCCTCCTCTTCTCCGAGGCCTCCCTTTCCAAGCCTGCCTGGGCGGCTGTTCTGTGACTTGGCAGTGGCTCCCCCAGCCCCAAAGCCAGCCTCCTTCATCTGTGACTTAGTCTGTTGTAGTGGTGAGCTGACACATCCAGGTGTGACCGTTGCTGAAAACTTGTGCCCACCTCTGTGGTATGCCCCTGTCCTGTTCTAGAAATATCTATAAATACACACACACACACACACACACACCCCCCCCACCAAGCATGGGAGTGCTGTGCAGGCAGCTGAGTGGCCTGACAGTCTCTACCAGTCCTGCTGTCCCTTGGCTGAGAATCAAACCCATTTCTGGATGGCGGGGAAGTGTGTCCTCTCCTGTGTTTTCTGTGGAGCTCAGGGGAGGGGAAAGGCCAAGCCATTTCTAGGGTGCTGTTGGAAGCGGCAAAAAGGCCATACCCTTTCCAAGGGATACTTTTCCTGGAAAGCCCCTGGAGCTTAGCTGGCTCTTATCCTGTGAAGCTGGCTCTGGCCACCAGGGGGCAGGGCCATGAACTCTGCCTGGAGGGAGCCTGCAGGGCAGTTGGCACTCTGGAGGGACAGACAGAACAGGCCACCAGGTGCAGACAGGAGAGGGAGGCAAGGGGACAGAACGGAAAATGCCTGGGGTGGGTGGAAGTCAGTGCCCTGAGGTGCTGGTACCTGTCTTCCCGGCCACCGCTAGATCAGGCTTCTAGGCCTGTTGGCTGGCAGGGACGGACTGCGCCCCATAGGCACCATGGCAGTCCCCGTGGAATCCCCCAGGCACCATACAGGTAACACACCTGAAGGTCCCTAACAGCCTAGCTGGACATGCTCAAAACACTCCTGCCACAAACTCCAGGACCCAGTGAGGGAAACGCGAACACACCAGACCGAGCAGTAGGGCTAAATCCGTTTATTCCAAAATAAACAGGAGTCACATCACCAGGGAGCCATAAGCCCATCCCTGCCTCCTTCCTCTGTCCTATGCTAGCAATAAATAAGTTTCCCAGCCACAAATAATTATTAGAACATCCTCCCCATGTGCCAGCTCCAACCACCGCTAGGTATGATACAGGGGTGGCCCCTACCCTCTGGAATATACAAAACCTTACACAGACACAATATGTACACGGGGGAAGGGGGTCCACCCCAGCAGCCCGTGCCCTTGCTTGGTCCACAGTTAGCCCCACTGTCCTGCCTCAGCTACCTCTCTGAATAAGATGGGAGCCCCCCTGAGGGAAAAGTTGCTATGGTGAGAGTAAGGGGGCCATCAGGCCTCCTCCAAACAAACCAACTCCACCAGCCTCCGGCTCTTAAATAACAATCATCATCATCCAGAAATTTTGGGACTCAGCCCTGGTCAAGGTGGCAAAGGGTCTGTTTGTCTTTCCCCATTAGACAGAGGTCTTGTCCTGCTACCCTAATTGTAAAGGGGTGCCTGGGAAGGGGTGGTAGGGACATGGTGGCGGTGGAGACTCCAGCCCCACTTCTCCAGGCTTTGCTGACAGGGGCCTGCTTTTTTTATTTTTACTCCATGACTTTTAAAAAAAAAATCCCATAACTTCTTTTTCATAACTTTTTTTTGTAACTTTTCATAAAATTTTTTCTACTTTTTTCCCACAAGTTTTTTTGCCACAACTTTTTCACCCCACAACTTTTTTAATCCCATAACTTTTTTATTTTGTGTTCTTTTAATAAACACTTGCATAGTTATAATACAATTTTGTAAAAATGAAACACATTATCTCATGGCAAGCATGCCCAGCATTTGCACAGTATCAATACCTTTAATACTATAGTTTTCAAGAAACGCAAAATAAAATTTTAAGGCAAAAACAACACTTTGAAACAATTTAATAATTTATTACATTACAGTAGCATCACACCAGCAGTCAATAATGCCACTCTAGGGAAAAATCTTTCAGTATTTCCATTACACATTCTGTTTACAAGAATTCATAAATTGATAAAATTCATTCTAAGAAAACTTGGCAAATAAAGCTTTGGACTGGAATTGGCATTTCTTTCTCTGCTTTTCCTTCCCACCATTTCTTTCTTTTATACTACAGTATTCATATTTTAAAACGTTTTAACTTATTTCAGAACACTAAGATAGCAGTTACATTTTTTAATAGTTATATTATTTTAAAATGACTCTTTAACATAAAGTTTTAGAGAAACTATATTACGGATAGGGCTGATTTACATTTTCAAATTTTCTAAAAATCAGCTTTGGTTTTAGAGCTGATTTTTTTTCATTTCTGGAAAATCTATCAGGTTTAATCAAATACTTTTAAAATGATTATTATATATTGCAATCTTTAGGTGTTTTGATTCTTCCTACAGAAATTCAAATGTATTCAGTGGAACTCACATTTTAAAATTCTATGTTTCTGATGAACTCTAACATTCCAAAGTTGCCTTCTAAGCAAACTGAAAGCTGCCTTATACTGAATGAGGAAGAGCACAAATACTCGGCTGAATGAGGTATCGCAAAAGACTGCATGCACTTTGAAGAAAGACTTAAGTTATTGTTGTACAATTTCCATTCTTTTTAGCTTTTTCTTAAATATATGACAAATACCTACACAAAGAGTGGTATTTCAGTCAATATAGTAAATTTATTTTCCAGACTGACCTTCAGCTTAAATATGCCAGTGTGTGATTTAATCCATAGGCACCTGATGAACACATTATTGTCAGATTGGTTACAGATGCTAAACGCTATCTGAAGGTCATTCCTAGTCACTGATATTTATCAGGGTAAAAGTGAAGTGACTTCAACGATAAAAGTACCTTTGAAATAATTTATCAATGTATTAGATAAACC
>NW_026658103.1:0-4337 GCF_009828535.3 Hylobates moloch | reverse complement strand
GAAACAAGCTCTGTCTTCTGCTGCTGTTCTCCACCCTTCTTGCTCTTTAAGGCAGGTCTTAGAAACTGGAAGCCCTCCTCCCCAAGCCAGCCCTAAAGCTAGGAACATTCCTCTCCCCTTCCCTTTCTGTGTAACAGCTGACCATAAAGAAATTCTGACTTGCCTTGACAAACGGGTCATCAAATGCTCACTCCAGAGGGGTCCTGCCCCCTACCCAGAAAGAAGGAATGCTGTAGAGACAAATGGAAATAAAACAGGCCTTGCTGGGTTTCCCCACTCAGTCTGGGCATTAGGTCATGCCCTTGTCCAATCACAGTTGGACACGGCTGTCCATGCTTCATTAAACCTAAGCAGAGAAATGGTAATAGCAAGTTCTCCCTTTGGGCCTTCACTCTGGCTCCTGTGTCACATACAATTGATAGGAACCTTTTTTGCTTAAAACAGCTGTATGGGACAAAATGGAGGCAGGTTTGGGGAGATAATGGGTTAAGTTCAAAGAATGTTCTCAAAGTAGATGACTCCAAGTAGAAGATGCTTAGAGGACCTCAGTGGGGAACAGACGCTGAAGGGCTGGAGCACAACAAAGTGCCAGAGTCAACTGCTTCCTGTGTCAACGGCAAATACCTGAGTGGCTGAGGGTCACAGTAGTGGAAGGGTGGCATGTCTTTCAGAAGGACCCATGCTGGAGCAGCATGGTACATTCCCAGAACCAACGTGTCCACACTTATCTCCTGGGTGTAGAAAATACTTTGTGTGAAAGAATAAGTTCATGTCCTAGTGTCTATGTTTTCACCATGCATGTGTTTTACTGCACACAAGTTCTATGCAACTAAGCCTTCCTAGGCCTCTCAGGCTCACTTAGTGTTTCTCTTAATGTGAAGAATATTGGTGATACAGCATAGTAAACAATGAATATGAGAGGTAGGGACATGGCAGAGCACACGGCAGCTCACTGGCTTTCTTCCCTGCACTTGTGTGCAGCTGAATCTGCTGTTGAACACCCAAAGGGTCATCTCGGTGTATTTTCTATTTGTGTAGTGCCAGATCTAAAAAGTCTTGCCAAAGATAACGAATGAGCAGATGGTAACTTCAGATAGCAAAGGAAATCTATGGCACTTGGGTTCATTACACACATGGTCAACTAGAAAATGCTGTCTGGAGCATTTAAACAGTATATTATACTAGTCAAGGCAGTTCTCAGAGTTTTGTCTAAGACTTCCTTGGGGTTATGGTCCATGTTACCATATGTTGAACTTACAGGCAAACAGCTACACAAGGTAATTAAGCTCAAGTTTTGGTCTAGGTTTAAAAGTGAGTTCTGACTTGGCTAAGTGTGTGTTTTTTTAATCTTACAGATACATATTCTGCTTACGTAAATTTAACACTGTTTTTTAAGGTCTCATGGATTATGCAGCATCACTTTCTAGCACTCTTCTCTGAGGACTCCACTGGTATAGGGATGAATATCTCATCCTCCTCTTCCCACTACTAGTTGAGTGGCTCAGTGTGGATTCTCCTTGGCATCACTGCATGTACAAAGCCAGTTCTTGGACTCTATATAGGCCATTGAGCCCATGGTGAATAGTACTTTATAATTCAAGGAGGTAAAACAAACTCTGGCCTCTCAGATGTGTATGTATTAGGTTGGATAAATGAGCCAGGCAGCAAATGTTCTTGGAAAAGAGCCATACACTAGGCAAGAAACCATCTAGCGGTAAGATCACTGGAATCTAGTGCTACAATAGGTGGGAGAGTTAGGATGTAACTACAGAAACAAGAGGAATTCACAACCATGACGTGTCAGAGGTGCCAGCATAGGGAAGAACATGTGACTTGAATGTTCCAGAGTTGAGGAAGACTACATGTTTAGGCATCCCAGACATAGAGAAGACTCATACTCTTCAAGGCCATTTTGCCTGTGTTGCAGGTTGGGCTGTTTAGAAACAGGTTGAAGTGGAATTTGGCATGAAGTATGGTACTGAGAGATCAAATTGTGTCTAAGGGATGGGGAAGCAGGATAGGGCTAACTGCAGTGTGGAGCCCAGCAGTGCCTTGGCCAGTGTCGGCATGCATGTGACCCATCATGATTGTTCCATGGTGGCCTATCATGGTGGCCTGAGATTGCTGGCCTGCATATGTCTGTGGTCAGCAAGTGGATGAGGGCTGCTACGGGAAGTGCATGCCCTTGGAACTGAGGCAAACTCTGTAGAGGTGATGGCTGGAGGCTGCTGGCTGTGCTCCAAGCAATTGCGGTAACAAGTCCTTGTTGAAGGGGATCTGGTGGTGCATTCTCATGCCCTCAATCCAGTGATCTGGTGAAGTTGTCTACCCTCTTTAGTCTCTTGCCTGAGTTCCTGTGTGGATATGCTTAGTGTGGCTTTCTTGTTCAGGCCCTACCTTTCCTACTGAGCCCCAGATGGAATCTGAGCTCTTTCAGCACTAGATGCTTGACAAGACAGAAGCCATGAAGTGACAAGACTGTGTTCTATTCTGAGACCACTACACGATCACTTCCATTCTTTTAACCTACCTAGAATTAATGTAAGAAGTTACTGTTTATAGGGTCTAAGTGTTCTGAACCGCTTTATGGTACATCTAGCGGGGGTGGTCTGTATGCCTCTCACATGTCATGTCTATAGCTTGCAAAATTGACCAAATTAGCTTGGCATGCTATATCCATGCCCCAGATGGTTTGGACCACTAGGCAGACTTTCTTTGCTTTGATAATAGACAGGTCCAGGGTTTAAAACTTAAAAAGCTACCCTCTGTCTTTATCCTCTGTATTTTGCCTCTCAGAAAACCCTTCCAGGGAAGCACAACCCAGGCAGAATGGGTCCAGTGGCTGCAGCACAGCTATTCTAGGCCTCTTATCTGAGGTTCCTCAGGTGTGAGGTACATGTCCAGGAAGGAAAAGTCCTGTCCCAGCCTTCTCACAGGCACAGAGGGGAGAGAATCCAGAGTGCTCTACCCAAGACATGGCAGCACTTTAACCTTTTGCTTGCCTCATATGAAGGTCTTTAACTCAGACCCTGAGCCTTGGGCAGATAGGAGGAAAAGCCTAGAAGGGTACCTACTGTTGAAACAGGCACTTATATAAGCATGGAGGCCAGATGGGCAATGTGGGCCGTGTAGGTACCAGCATGATCTGAGGGTAGGGATTTTTTATGTGAAGCCCATGATGCCTAGTAGTGGCTGCCTTGCAGACAGTGAAATCCATCCAGTTTATAATGTCATTGTAATGGACTGTATTTCTGGGAAGCTGCATGTGAACGTGGTGATCACTCCTGGCCCATATCCTGATTCATGTGAGACTCCTGTCTCAAGCAGGATCTCCATTGCACCCTGACCTTCCCGGGGATGAATACTTTCATGACCTTCTATAATAGCATAGTCCCTAACTCTGAGGTCTCACAGGTTTGGCCTTAGAGTAATTGAGCCATAAGGCAAAGTGACCCTTGGAGTAGCCCATTTGTCATGGCTAGGAACAGAAGTTACCTGTCCAACAGGCTGTTAGCAGCTAATGTTCAACACCAACTATGAGTGAGCTTAGAAGTAGGCATTCTGAGGTGTGATCCACAAATCCACCTTGGAGTAGATCACTTCTCACTAGTTGAGCCTTAAAATGAGAGCATGTTTCCAGCTCACAGGTTGACAATGCCAGGAGGCACTTTCAAGCAAGAGCATTTAGCTAAGCTTTACCTGCAGCCCTTATTCTTAGAAACGGTGAGATTTAAATGTTCTCTCATGTTGCTAATGTTTGGGATCAATTGTTCGGCCCATAAATAGCTTTGTTAAAAAGCAAGAAATGTGATTTTTCTCATACCAGAATAAAGAATTAGGGATAGGCATGCCATGACCTTGAGTATCTACTACCTGAGATGACCTCTCTTAGAACAACCTTGGAGACCATCTTCCTGAGACTTGGTGATTCCCCACCATCAGCACAGAGCTGCGTAATAGCCTCTAGGCAGTTCCGTCAGGTAGAAGTATTATGGAAGTCGCATGTTAATCCCCCTCATCACAGGTTTTTTAAAAACTGAAATAATCAGGTGAAACTAACATTAAGATTCTTGGGTTGAATTAGACTTGTGTTGCCCCTTGTCAGTTGCGCTCTGCTCCTAACTTAGTCTTCTGGTCTTGACAATAATTTCCTGCCTAATGTAGGGGAACTCTGCCTTGTAGGCTCTCTGGGCATCAGATGGTAAAATCTCAATGCTTTCACTACACCTTACAGTTTTCAGGGAAATGGGTAAATGTTCTAAATCAAAACGAACTATAAGTGCACAAGTTTGAATAGATTAGAGGTTTTCTGGCTCCTAAATGTGACTATTGTCTTT
>NW_026658102.1:0-4337 GCF_009828535.3 Hylobates moloch | reverse complement strand
AAAGACAATAGTCACATTTAGGAGCCAGAAAACCTCTAATCTATTCAAACTTGTGCACTTATAGTTCGTTTTGATTTAGAACATTTACCCATTTCCCTGAAAACTGTAAGGTGTAGTGAAAGCATTGAGATTTTACCATCTGATGCCCAGAGAGCCTACAAGGCAGAGTTCCCCTACATTAGGCAGGAAATTATTGTCAAGACCAGAAGACTAAGTTAGGAGCAGAGCGCAACTGACAAGGGGCAACACAAGTCTAATTCAACCCAAGAATCTTAATGTTAGTTTCACCTGATTATTTCAGTTTTTAAAAAACCTGTGATGAGGGGGATTAACATGCGACTTCCATAATACTTCTACCTGACGGAACTGCCTAGAGGCTATTACGCAGCTCTGTGCTGATGGTGGGGAATCACCAAGTCTCAGGAAGATGGTCTCCAAGGTTGTTCTAAGAGAGGTCATCTCAGGTAGTAGATACTCAAGGTCATGGCATGCCTATCCCTAATTCTTTATTCTGGTATGAGAAAAATCACATTTCTTGCTTTTTAACAAAGCTATTTATGGGCCGAACAATTGATCCCAAACATTAGCAACATGAGAGAACATTTAAATCTCACCGTTTCTAAGAATAAGGGCTGCAGGTAAAGCTTAGCTAAATGCTCTTGCTTGAAAGTGCCTCCTGGCATTGTCAACCTGTGAGCTGGAAACATGCTCTCATTTTACGGCTCAACTAGTGAGAAGTGATCTACTCCAAGGTGGATTTGTGGATCACACCTCAGAATGCCTACTTCTAAGCTCACTCATAGTTGGTGTTGAACATTAGCTGCTAACAGCCTGTTGGACAGCTAACTTCTGTTCCTAGCCATGACAAATGGGCTACTCCAAGGGTCACTTTGCCTTATGGCTCAATTACTCTAAGGCCAAACCTGTGAGACCTCAGAGTTAGGGACTATGCTATTATAGAAGGTCATGAAAGTATTCATCCCCGGGAAGGTCAGGGTGCAATGGAGATCCTGCTTGAGACAGGAGTCTCACATGAATCAGGATATGGGCCAGGAGTGATCACCACGTTCACATGCAGCTTCCCAGAAATACAGTCCATTACAATGACATTATAAACTGGATGGATTTCACTGTCTGCAAGGCAGCCACTACTAGGCATCTTGGGCTTCACATAAAAAATCCCTACCCTCAGATCATGTTGGTACCTACACGGCCCACATTGCCCATCTGGCCTCCATGCTTATATAAGTGCCTGTTTCAACAGTAGGTACCCTTCTAGGCTTTTCCTCCTATCTGCCCAAGGCTCAGGGTCTGAGTTAAAGACCTTCATATGAGGCAAGCAAAAGGTTAAAGTGCTGCCATGTCTTGGGTAGAGCACTCTGGATTCTCTCCCCTCTGTGCCTGTGAGAAGGCTGGGACAGGACTTTTCCTTCCTGGACATGTACCTCACACCTGAGGAACCTCAGATAAGAGGCCTAGAATAGCTGTGCTGCAGCCACTGGACCCATTCTGCCTGGGTTGTGCTTCCCTGGAAGGGTTTTCTGAGAGGCAAAATACAGAGGATAAAGACAGAGGGTAGCTTTTTAAGTTTTAAACCCTGGACCTGTCTATTATCAAAGCAAAGAAAGTCTGCCTAGTGGTCCAAACCATCTGGGGCATGGATATAGCATGCCAAGCTAATTTGGTCAATTTTGCAAGCTATAGACATGACATGTGAGAGGCATACAGACCACCCCCGCTAGATGTACCATAAAGCGGTTCAGAACACTTAGACCCTATAAACAGTAACTTCTTACATTAATTCTAGGTAGGTTAAAAGAATGGAAGTGATCGTGTAGTGGTCTCAGAATAGAACACAGTCTTGTCACTTCATGGCTTCTGTCTTGTCAAGCATCTAGTGCTGAAAGAGCTCAGATTCCATCTGGGGCTCAGTAGGAAAGGTAGGGCCTGAACAAGAAAGCCACACTAAGCATATCCACACAGGAACTCAGGCAAGAGACTAAAGAGGGTAGACAACTTCACCAGATCACTGGATTGAGGGCATGAGAATGCACCACCAGATCCCCTTCAACAAGGACTTGTTACCGCAATTGCTTGGAGCACAGCCAGCAGCCTCCAGCCATCACCTCTACAGAGTTTGCCTCAGTTCCAAGGGCATGCACTTCCTGTAGCAGCCCTCATCCACTTGCTGACCACAGACATATGCAGGCCAGCAATCTCAGGCCACCATGATAGGCCACCATGGAACAATCATGATGGGTCACATGCATGCCGACACTGGCCAAGGCACTGCTGGGCTCCACACTGCAGTTAGCCCTATCCTGCTTCCCCATCCCTTAGACACAATTTGATCTCTCAGTACCATACTTCATGCCAAATTCCACTTCAACCTGTTTCTAAACAGCCCAACCTGCAACACAGGCAAAATGGCCTTGAAGAGTATGAGTCTTCTCTATGTCTGGGATGCCTAAACATGTAGTCTTCCTCAACTCTGGAACATTCAAGTCACATGTTCTTCCCTATGCTGGCACCTCTGACACGTCATGGTTGTGAATTCCTCTTGTTTCTGTAGTTACATCCTAACTCTCCCACCTATTGTAGCACTAGATTCCAGTGATCTTACCGCTAGATGGTTTCTTGCCTAGTGTATGGCTCTTTTCCCAGAACATTTGCTGCCTGGCTCATTTATCCAACCTAATACATACACATCTGAGAGGCCAGAGTTTGTTTTACCTCCTTGAATTATAAAGTACTATTCACCATGGGCTCAATGGCCTATATAGAGTCCAAGAACTGGCTTTGTACATGCAGTGATGCCAAGGAGAATCCACACTGAGCCACTCAACTAGTAGTGGGAAGAGGAGGATGAGATATTCATCCCTATACCAGTGGAGTCCTCAGAGAAGAGTGCTAGAAAGTGATGCTGCATAATCCATGAGACCTTAAAAAACAGTGTTAAATTTACGTAAGCAGAATATGTATCTGTAAGATTAAAAAAACACACACTTAGCCAAGTCAGAACTCACTTTTAAACCTAGACCAAAACTTGAGCTTAATTACCTTGTGTAGCTGTTTGCCTGTAAGTTCAACATATGGTAACATGGACCATAACCCCAAGGAAGTCTTAGACAAAACTCTGAGAACTGCCTTGACTAGTATAATATACTGTTTAAATGCTCCAGACAGCATTTTCTAGTTGACCATGTGTGTAATGAACCCAAGTGCCATAGATTTCCTTTGCTATCTGAAGTTACCATCTGCTCATTCGTTATCTTTGGCAAGACTTTTTAGATCTGACACTACACAAATAGAAAATACACCGAGATGACCCTTTGGGTGTTCAACAGCAGATTCGGCTGCACACAAGTGCAGGGAAGAAAGCCAGTGAGCTGCCGTGTGCTCTGCCATGTCCCTACCTCTCATATTCATTGTTTACTATGCTGTATCACCAATATTCTTCACATTAAGAGAAACATTAAGTGAGCCTGAGAGGCCTAGGAAGGCTTAGTTGCATAGAACTTGTGTGCAGTAAAACACATGCATGGTGAAAACATAGACACTAGGACATGAACTTATTCTTTCACACAAAGTATTTTCTACACCCAGGAGATAAGTGTGGACACGTTGGTTCTGGGAATGTACCATGCTGCTCCAGCATGGGTCCTTCTGAAAGACATGCCACCCTTCCACTACTGTGGCCCTCAGCCACTCAGGTATTTGCCGTTGACACAGGAAGCAGTTGACTCTGGCACTTTGTTGTGCTCCAGCCCTTCAGCGTCTGTTCCCCACTGAGGTCCTCTAAGCATCTTCTACTTGGAGTCATCTACTTTGAGAACATTCTTTGAACTTAACCCATTATCTCCCCAAACCTGCCTCCATTTTGTCCCATACAGCTGTTTTAAGCAAAAAAGGTTCCTATCAATTGTATGTGACACAGGAGCCAGAGTGAAGGCCCAAAGGGAGAACTTGCTATTACCATTTCTCTGCTTAGGTTTAATGAAGCATGGACAGCCGTGTCCAACTGTGATTGGACAAGGGCATGACCTAATGCCCAGACTGAGTGGGGAAACCCAGCAAGGCCTGTTTTATTTCCATTTGTCTCTACAGCATTCCTTCTTTCTGGGTAGGGGGCAGGACCCCTCTGGAGTGAGCATTTGATGACCCGTTTGTCAAGGCAAGTCAGAATTTCTTTATGGTCAGCTGTTACACAGAAAGGGAAGGGGAGAGGAATGTTCCTAGCTTTAGGGCTGGCTTGGGGAGGAGGGCTTCCAGTTTCTAAGACCTGCCTTAAAGAGCAAGAAGGGTGGAGAACAGCAGCAGAAGACAGAGCTTGTTTC
>NW_026658101.1:0-4337 GCF_009828535.3 Hylobates moloch | reverse complement strand
TCAAGCGATCCCCCGCGCTCGATTATCTGAGGTCCTGAGACTACAAGCGTGAGCCACCACGCCAGGCCGATCCATCCCTCTCTGATTAATAAATTGGGCCGGGCACGGTGGCTCACGCCTGCAATCCCAGCACCCCGGGAGGCCTAGGCGGGCGGATCATCCGAGGTCGGGAGCTCCAGGCCAGCCGGACCAACATGGAGAAACCTCGACTCTACCCCCCCGCAAAAAAAAAAAAAACTTAGCCCGGCATTATGGCTCACACCTGCAATCGCAGCCACTCGGGAGGCTGAGGGAGGAGAACCACCCAAACCCGGGAGGTGGAGGCCATGGCGGGCCAAGACCGAGACACTGCACTCCACCCTGGGCAACAAGAGCGGAATTCCGCCCTAAAAAAACAAACAAACAAACAAAAAACAAAAAAACAGGGAGATACCACTTTCACCATGTTGCCCAGGCCAGTCTGGAACTCCTAGGCTGCAGTGATCCACCGCGCTCGGCTGCCCAAAGGCTTGGGATCACAACCGTGAGCCACCACGCCAGGCCAATGTATTCCTTTCTGATTAATAAATTGGGCTGGGTGCGGAGGCTCACGCCTGCAATCCCAGCAGCCCGGGAAGCCTAGAAGGGCAGATCACCCGAAGTCGGGAGCTCCAGGCCAGCCGGACCAACATGGAGAAAACCGTCTCTACCCTAAAAAAAAAAATTAGCCAGGCATTAACCGCACACTGGCAGTTGCAGCCACTCAGGAGGCTGAGGGAGGAGAACCACCCAAACCCGGGAGGCGGAGGCCACGGCGGGCCAAGATCGCGCCACTACATTCAAGCCTGGGCAACAAGAGCGAAATTCCGCCCTAAAAAACAAAAAGAGAGAGAGAGAGAGAGACCAAAAAGTTTCACCACCTTGCCCAGGCCAGTCTGGAAAACCTAGGCTGCAGTGATCCACCACGCTCAGCTGCCCAAAGGCTGGGGATCACAAGC
Organism: Hylobates moloch; assembly: GCF_009828535.3. NCBI lineage: Eukaryota > Metazoa > Chordata > Mammalia > Primates > Hylobatidae > Hylobates > Hylobates moloch. The sequence continues at coordinate 3,360 of NW_026658101.1, read as the reverse complement.
GTGAGCCACCATGCCTGGCCGATCTGTTCCTTTCTGATTAACAAATAGGACCGGGCACGGTGGCTCACACCTGCAATCCCAGCACCCCGGGAGGCCTAGGCGGGCAATCACCAGATGTCAGGAGCTCTAGGCCAGCCAGACCAACATGGAGAAACCCCGTCTCTACCCCCCCCCAAAAAAAAAATTAGCCGGGCATTATGGCTCACACCTGCAATCGCAGCCACTCGGGAGGCTGAGGCAGGAGAACCACCCAAACCTGGGAGGCGGAGGCCATGGCGGGCCGAAACCGACCCACTGCATTCCAGCCTGGGCAACAAGAGCGAAATTCAGCCCTAAAAAATAATAAGAGAGAGATAGAGATCGGTTTCACCATGTCGCCCAGGCCAGTCTGGAACTCCTAGGCTCCGGTGATCCCCTGAGCGCAGCCATCCAAGATCCTGAGACTACAGGCGTGAGCCACCACGCCAGGCCAATCTATTGCTATCTGATTAATAAATTGGGCTAGGCTTGGTGGTTCACACCTGCAATCCCAGCACCCCGGGAGGCCTAGGCGGGCAGATCACCAGAGGTCGGGAGCTCCAGGCCAGCCGGACCAAAATGGAGAAACCCCATCTCTACTCAAAAAAAAAAAAAAAAAAAAAATTAGCAGGCAAATATGGCTCCCACCTATAATCCCAGCAGTCGGGACGCTGAGGCAGCAGAACCACCCGAACCCAGGAGGTGGAGGCCACGGCGGGCCGAGACCGCAAATTCCGCCCTAAGACAAAAAAAAAAAAAAAAGGGAGAGAGACCGTTTTCACCATGTTGCCCAGGCCAGTCTGGTACTCCTAGGATCCAGTAATCCACCGTGCTCGGCCGTCCAAGGTCCTGGGACTACAAGCGTGAGCCAACATGCCAGACCCCTCTATTCCCTTCTGATTAATAAATTGGGCCTGGTGCGGTGGCTCACGCCTGCAATCCCAGCACCCCAGAGGCCTAGGCGGGTGGATCACCGGAGGTCGGAAGCTCCAGGTCAGCCAGACCAATATGGAGAAACCCCATCTCTATCCAAAAAAAAAAAAAAAAATTTGCAGGGCATTATGGCTCCCACTTGCAATCGCAGCCACATTGGGAGGCTGAGGGAGGAGAACCACCCAAACCCGGGAGGTGGAGGCCACAACGGGCTGAAACCGTGTCACTGCCTTCCAGCCTGGGCAACAAAAGCGAAATTCAGCCCTAAAAAAAAATAAGAGAGAGATAGAGACCGGTTTCACCATGTCGCCCAGGCCAGTCTGGAACTCCTAGGCTCTGGTGATCCCCTGCACGTGGCCATCCAAGATCCTGAGACTACAAGCATGAGCCACCACGCCAGGCCGATCTATTGCTTTCTGATTAATAAATTGGGCCGCGCATGGTGGCTCACACCTGCACTCCCAGCACCCTGGGAGGCCTAGGAGGGCGGATCACCAGAGGTCGGGAGCTCCAGGCCATCCAGACCAACATGGAGAAACCCCGTCTCTACCCCCGCAAAAAAAAAAAATTAGCCGGGCATTATGGCTCACACCTGCCATCATAGCCACTCAGGACGCTTAGGGAGGAGAACCATCCAAACTAGGGAGGCAGAGGCCATGACGGGCCGAGACTGGGCCACTGCATTCCAGCCAGGACAACGAGAGCAAAATTCTGCCCTAAAATAAAAAAGACAGAGAGAGAGAGACCTGTTTCGCCATGTTGCCCAGGCCTGTCTGCAACTCCTAGCCTCAAGGGATCCTCTGCGCTTGGTCGTCCAACGTCCTGAGACTACAAGCGTGAGCCACCATGCCAGGCCAATGTATTCCATTCTGATTAATAAAGTGGGCCAGGTGCAGTGGCTCACGCCTGCAATCCCAGCAGCCCTGGAGGCCTAGGCGGGAGGATCACCCGAGGTCAGGAGCTCCAGGCCAGCCGGACCAACATGGAGAAACCCCATCTCTACCCAAAAACAGAAAAAAAAAAAAAAAAAAATTATCCAGGCATTATGGCTCACTACTGCAATCGCAGCCACTCAGGAGGCTGAGGAAGGAGAACCACCCAAACCCAGGAGGCTGAGGAAGGAGAACCACCCAAACCCGGGAGGCGGAGGCCACGGTGGGCCGAGACTTCATCACTGCATTCCAGCCTGGGTAACAAAAGCGAATTCCCCCCATAGAAAAAAAGAGAGAGAGAGAGAGAGAGAGACCGCTTTCACCATGTTGCCCAGGCCAGTCTGGAACTCCTAGGTTCCAGTGATCTACCACGCTCGGCTGTCTGAAGTCTTGGGATCAGAAGCATGAGCCACCACGCCAGGCCGATGTATTCCTTTCTGATTAATAAAGTGGGCAGGTGCAGTGGCTCACGCCTGCAATCCCAGCACCCAGGAGGCCTAGGCGGGCAGATCACCGGAGGTCGGGAGCTCCAGGTCAGCCGGACCAACATGGAGAAACCCCATCTCTACCCCCCCCCAAAAAAATTGCAGGGCATTATGGCTCCTACTCGCAATCACAGCCACTCGGGAGGCTGAGGCAAGAGAACCACCAAAATCCAAGAGGTGGAGGCCACGGTGAGCTGAGACCCCGCCACTGCATTCCAGCCTGGGCAACAAGAGCAAAATTCCGCCCTAAAAAAAATATAAGAGAGAGAGACCGGTTTCACCATGTTACCCAGGCCAGTCTGGAACTCCTAGGCTCCAGTGATCCCCCCTGCTCAGCCGTCCAAAGTCCTCAGACTACAAGAGTGAGCCACCTCATCAGGCCGATCTATTCCTTTCAGATTAATAAAGTGGACCGGGCATGGTTGCTCATGCCTGCAGTCCCAGCACCCAGGGAGGCCTAGGGGGGCAGATCACCGGAGGTCGGGAGCTCCAGGCCATCTGGACCAACATGGAGAAACCCCGTCTCTACCCCAAAAAAAAAAAAAAATTAGCCGGGCATTATGGCTTACACCTGCAATCCCAGCTACTCGGGAGACTTAGGCAGGAGAACAATCTAAACTAGGCAGGCAGAGGCCACGGCAGGCCAGGACTGGGCCACTGCATTCCAGCCTGGGCAACAAGAGAGAAATTCCTCCCTAAAAAAAAAAAGAGAGAGAGAGACCGGTTTCACCATGTTTCCCAGGCCTGTCTGCAACTGCTAGCCTCAAGGGATCCTCTGCGCTTGGTCGTCCAACGTCCTGAGACTACACGTGTGAGCCACCATGCCAGGCCAATGTATTCCATTCTGATTAATAAAGTGGGCCGGCTGCGGTGGCTCACTCCTGCAATCTCAGCACCCTGGGAGGCCTAGGCAGGTGGCTCACCCGAGGTCGAGAGCTCCAGGCCAGCGGGACCAACATGGAGAAACGGCCTCTGTATCCAAAAAAAAAAAA
>NW_026658100.1:0-4337 GCF_009828535.3 Hylobates moloch | reverse complement strand
TTTTTTTTTTTGAGACAGAGTTTCATTCTTGTTGCCCAGGTTGGAGTGCAGTGGCGCGATCTTGGCTCACCACAACCTCCGCCTCCTGGGTTCAAGCGATTCTCCTGCCTCAGCCTCCCGAGTAGCTGGGATTACAGGCACACGCCACCACACCCGGCTAATTTTGTATTTTTAGTAGAGATGGAGTTTCTCCATGTTGATCAGGCTGGTCTCGAACTCCTGACATCAGGTGATCCACCTGCCTCGGCCTCCCAAACTGCTGGGATTACAGGCGTGAGCCCCCACGCCCGGCCAAGCAGTCACTTCTTCATTGGGACACTCCTGTGTCTCTGTGTAATACTAAGTATTGGAAGTGTCGCACAAAGTACTGCTGAGGACAGGTGTATTCAAATGTTTCAACCATTAATGGTCATTAACTCAGTGGGTTTTAAATTTTTAAAAAACCAGACCGGGCACAGTGGCTCATGGCTGTAATCCCAGCACTTTGGGAAGGTGAGCCAGGAGGATCTCTTGAACCCAGTAGTTTGACACCAGTGTGGGCAACATGGTGAGACCCCATCTCTACAAAAAAATAAAAAATTAGCTTGGCATGGTGTCGAGCACCAATAGTCCCAGCTATGCAGGAGACTGAGGTGGAAGGATGTCTTGAGCCCAGGAAGTTGAGGCTGCAATGAACTGTGTTCATACCACTGCACTCCAGCCTGGGTGACAGAGCAAGGCCCTGTCTGAAAAAAAAAAAAAAAAAACCAGCGTTAAAAAAAAAAAAAATTATAGAATAGAAAAGTCACAGAGTATCATGTAATATTATAAGACTAAGTATTGTTTTGTGAAACTTTTTTTTTTTTTGTGAGACGGAGTCTCGCTGTTTTGCCCAGGCTGGAGTGCAGTGGCGTGATCTCGGCTCACTGCAACCTCCGCCTCCTGGGTTCAAGCGATTCTACTGCCTCAGCCTCCCGAGTAGCTGGGACTACAGGCACCCCCCACCATGCCTGGCTAATTTTTGTAATTTTAGTACAGACGGGGTTTCACTGTGTTGGCCAGGCTGGTCTCGAACTCCTGATCTTGTGATTCACCCGCCTTGGCCTCCCAAAGTGCTAGGATTATCAGGCATGAACCACTGTGCCCGGCAAAACTTTTAATTTAATATATATGCATTTGTTCAAATTATACATGTATGTGTGTGTGTACTGGGTTACTGTGTACAGTTTATATTTTATTGTGGGTTATGGTTAAAATTTGAAAGCCACTGATCTGGAGCATGTGTGATTTTTTATTTTGAAAGATTTCAAACCTACAGAAAAGTTGCAAGAGTGAACACTTTGGCCATTTACCTAGGTTTCCCAGTTGTTAACATTTTACCATATTTGCTTTTTCTCTCTCTCTTTCCATATTATTTCTTACTAACAGTTTGAGTTAGTTGCAAATATCATGACCTTTTGAGCCCAGGAGTTTGAGGTTACAGTGAGCTATGATTGCGCCACTGTGCTTCAGCCTAGGGAACAGAACAAGACCTCTTAAAAAAAAAAAAAAAAAAAAAAAGATTCACTCTATATTGAAATTTTAAGAGTTATCAAAATTCTTAAGCAGTCATGTTTTTTTCCTATGGGTGAAAAATGAGGTTTCTAGGTCATGGCTTGCTTTGGTTTGGTCACAATACTCAAAACTAGAAACCTGTTGATTGATTGTAATATTTCAAAGTGAATTTGTTCTCCAAATGTCTTACTTTTGAAAAGTGAGAAGCAGATGAGGGCAGAATTGTTGTTTGCTTAAACCGAGTGTTGTGGCCATGGTAACTGAGTGAAGATCACGAGAATCCTGGAGACCAGATCTCTGCATTGAGGTATCCATGGAAGTCTGTGGCAGACATGCAGCCTGGGTTACTGAGGAACAAGGTGCTGCCTTGAGAGGAATGTCCTTCCTTTCATTTGGGGCGGGTTTGTGAGAGTCAGCCTCAAAATGCTGCTCCAGTTCTGCCAGGGTGGTTAGATGGCCAGTTTTTTAATGGACATTTGCTTGGCTGAATGTTTTTGAAGGAGTATCAGCATTAAAATAGCCTCCAGGGAAACAGGTTTTTATAGAGCTACTCAGCCCAGTAGAATTCTGGGAACGTGGGAGCTACTTACTGCCAAACAGACCCAGAGTTGCTTGGAATGAGTTGCCAGTGAATTTGTGGCCGTTATGAGCTCTCGTGAGAAAACAGGGAGTGAAGACTTTCCATTTTCAGTTCATTTAGTCTCTCACCCCATCACTGGCTACATGGTACCTTAAGTAAATAGTAGGTACTATAGATTCTGTTAAGCAACACTATGTGTACCAATCAGGATGGGCCATGTTATGCTGTGGTAACAGATAACTCCCAAAGCTCAGTGGCTTATGGAGGTTTATTTCTTGCTCATGCTACCTGTCCATTGTAGGATCATTAGCGGGGCTCTGCTCATTGTAGCCATTCAGGGACTCAGGCTGACAAAGGATACACCATCTTAGGACATTGTTATCCAAACACGAGGCTCTAGGGTTTGCCACAAAAGAGGAGAGCTTGGGAGAGTTGTGCATCACTCTTTTTTTTTTTTTTTTTTTTTGAGACGGAGTCTCACTCTGTCGCCCAGGCTGGAGTGCAGTGGCACAATCTCGGCTCACTGCAACCTCCGCTTCCCGGGTTCAAGCAATTCTCCTGCCTCAGCCTTCTGAGCAGTTGGGATTACAGGTGCCCACCACCATGCCCGGCTAATTTTTGTATTTTTAGTAGAGACGGGGTTTCACCATGTTGGCCAGGCTAGTCTCGAACTCCTGACCTCAGGGGATCTGCCCGCCTCGGCCTCTTGAAGTGCTGGGATTACAGGCGTGAGCCACCGCACCTGGCCCAGAGTTTATATACCTTCTAAGCTATATGTCTACGTGTAAGTGTGCATTCATCTAAACACATGTGATTAACTTCTTTCAATCTATAACTAAAATCTGAGTTTTGAAGACCTTCCTCTGGAGCCTCAGTAAATTTACTTAATCTAGATGGGTCCAGGTGCTGGGGTGATTACCCTTATTTTGTCTCCTGCTAAATCATGGAGGTTTGGGGAGTTCCTCCAGACCCCCAATAAACTTGTTTGTGGAGGTCTGGGGAGTTTAGACCCCCAGTAAAACTTGTTTAATCCTAAATGGGTCCTGTTAAGAATTATATCATAATCTTGTCATGCTTTAAGGCCCAGGAAAGGCTTGGGCAAAACTCTTGGTGGGCTTTTGTTACCTTCCAGCCTTTGTATAAGGGCACTGGCATATATATATATATATATATATATATTTTTTTTTTTTTTCCCCTGGGGTAACTGGTTCTTTAACAGGAGGGGAGCAGTGGGGAATATCTTCAGGGTGGCTGAACTTTGCAACCTCTTTAATAAACAACTTCCCCCTGTGCAGTTTGTCCTCCTTTATCACCACACCCCGATGCTCCGGTATTCAGGAAATGGCATCAGGCCCATATTTCCATAGAGTTCAGAGTTCTGTGAGGTAGAGCATTCCTTCCAATGGGATCTTAGAATTCTTAGAGTTGCAGAATTTTACTGACTAGACTCAGGAGGTCTCAGGAGTCCAGACTTCCTTAACGCTTGGCTCAAAATTCCCAGGGAGCTCATAACTCCATGGGGCCCAGAATTCCTGGCTCGGGAACATTGGGAGGCCTGGGATACAGTGGCTTAGCCTCAAGCAAAAAGGTGAACAATATCTTTATGGCTTGAAGGTATACGAAATAATGTCACTACATCGGAGCAGCGCCTCTGCTTGCACACCTATGGGAGTCTGTAGATGTGACACGTAGAAGTTGGCCACATCCATGTCGGTGGCTCCAAAGTGGGTGGCCACACGCACACCCTCGTGCAATGTGAAGCTCATCTGATGACTCACCATGGCCAGCAGGCTGCGGAGGTAACGCTCCCGAAGGGCGGCTCGGGCCCGCTGCTCCTGGGATTCCAGGGATTCTTGAGCTATGGGACACTCCTGGATTTCAAGAACCTCTGGCTATAGGGGGGCTCTGCGTCCATCAGGGGCAAAGCCACGGCTGAGACCATCAGGGCCTCGGGGCAGCCGGAGCACAGGCACGCGAAAGGTCACTGGAGCCTGCATTGTCTTGGCTGTTGAGTGAAGAAAAAGAGCAGGAAGTCATTACATGGTAAGCATGGGGCTAATGGAGGAGGGAGGAGTGGAAGCAGAGGCTGGTCTACCAGGCAGCTCCACTTCACCTGTCCCAAACCGATCCACCCTTCTAAAATCTGTGCCATCGTCCCCCAGTGGCTTGGATCAGAAACAAAGTGTCACATGCACAAAAACATGAGCCCCATGAAGGCAAGGAC
>NW_026658099.1:0-4338 GCF_009828535.3 Hylobates moloch | reverse complement strand
CAATGCACACACACAATGCGCACACACACAATGCACACACACAATGCGCACACACAATGCACACACACAATGCACACACATACACACAATGCACACACACAATGCACACACACACAATGCACACACACATGTGCACACCACGTGCTTTCCAACAGCTCCTCTTGTCAAGTTGGGATGATAATTGCACTTGTGAAGATGAAAAACAGTAATGAATATAAAGTGTTTCGAGCTGGGCTGGGGCATAGAAAGTGCCTGATGAATGTTAGTTATTATTATTGTTGTTGTTATAGTATCATTTTATTACTCTTTTGTAGTATGTTTTTTCATTGTTTAATTATGCAATGACTACATAATGAGGAAAAGTTGCTCATTTTATTCTGACTGTCTCCTTGACCCACTTTCATTTGCATTCAGTCCCATCATATTTGACACACATTTGGAGTGGCTGGAGTGGCATTCACCCCACCAGAGTCTTACACGCTCACGTGTTCATGCGCTTCCTCATTTACATACGTAATGACTTTCTTTTACACCTACACAGCCAGCGCTGTGGTAGGGGCTGGAAAAACCAGCTTGAACAGTTCCCCTCCTGCCCATGAGCAGCTTCCGGTGGGCACACCCCCGGGGAGTGACAATGGGATTGTTCATCGCCAATGGGAAGGTGACCTCAGGGCCACGATCATGGGAGGTTGTGAGGAGGATGACGGCTGGGCGGCCCCTCAGAGGCAGCAGCCTGTGCTGAGGTGCAGAGGCCAAGGAGGAGCAGCTGGACTTCAGACCCATGAAACAGGTGCAGTGACGGGGCTGCAGCCACGGGGCTGCAGCGGGAAGAGGAGGCTGATCGTGGCGTGGGCGGCAGCAGGAAGAAGCCCTGCAAGGCGGGGCTTGGTTTCCCAGCTGTGCTTCCAGGAAACAGGACCAAGCCCAGTCCACGGGCCCGCGCTTATCTGGAAGCTGAATTTTTGCCCAATGAACTAATGCCAAGAATCAGAGAGAAAATCATCCATTCGTGGCATCTCTCTCCTGTGGTGACAGAGGTTTAACGGCAGGTACTCCCTACTCACCTTTCGTGACAGGAGCTGATCCCCACAGTCAGGAAGTGAGCCTGAGCCGCAGAGACGAAGGAAGTCCCTTAAAAAAGGATAAACGATGCATGACTGTAGGGAAGGAATGTCAGAAGCCAGAGGCTGTGCTGGCTTAATTCTTGTCATTAAGAAATGAGTTAGCAAACCAGTTCCTTAAACATTTAGATTATTGTGGGAAAAGAAACCATTAGGGGGTTGGAGGGAAATGGGAAGTGCTAGTAAGATACAGTATTTGCTGGCCAGGCGCGGTGGCTCACGCCTGTAGTCCCAGCACTTTGGGAGGCCGAGGCCGAGGTGGGCGGATCACGAGGTCAGGAGATCAAAACCATCGTGGCCAACATGGTGAAACCCTGTCTCTGCTAAAAATACAAAAATTAGCCAGGCGTGGTGGCACGCGCCTGTAGTACCAGCTAGCTACTTGGGAGGCTGGGGCAGGAGAATTGCTTGAACCCGGGAGGCGGAAGTTGCAGTGAGCGGAGATCACACCATTGCACTCCAGCCTGGGTGACAAAGCGAGACTGTCACACACACAAAAAAAAAGGTATAGTATTTGTTGCTAGGGATGATAGAAATGTTCCAAAATTGATTGTGGTGAGAGTTGGAGAACTCTGAGTACACCGATCACTGTTGGATTGCACACTTTAAATGGGTGAATTATTTGGTACAAGAATGATCCCAGCTACGCCATTACTAGAGAACAGGATGTCAGGTGTTTTCCCTGGTGGCCCCCCCTGAGGCTGCAGTGACATGTAAGAGGCACCAGTCAGGTTTCTGCTCCTCTCACGGCTCTTGGGGCCACATGGTCTTGGTGTGTCCTCCCTTTCCTTCCACTACAGAGGATCGACGATTCCTCCGCATGCAACCACAGAACCCAAAAGAAGGCGTCCGTGGATAGGACCATCACGGTTGTGCAGGAAGGGGCACGTGGACCACGAGAGGCCGTCAAGGTCCTCTTCAGGATTCTTCAGATTGATCATAAGCTGGGAGCCAGCAGAGAGCTACCCAGAGCAGGGAGAAACTCCGTCTGTGTTCCCCATCACTCCTGGGGTCACTCGACCGTATTCTCCCTCCTCTTTTTTTAACGGAAGCTAGTGCGAATGGAGTTTCTGTCACCTGCAACCAAAAAGTCATGAGAAAGGTAGTATCATGATGGGCAAAGACCGATTCCAAAGCCAGTGTAACACCGGACTTCAAGGTGTCTCATTTGTCAATTTCTGACTTCAAAACTTATTTATTTACTTATTTGTTTATATTTTTGACAAAGTCTGACTCTGTAGCCCAGGCTGGAATGCAGTGAGGTGATCTTGGCTCACTGCAACCTCTGCCTCCCAGGTTCAAGCGAGTCTCCTGTCTCAGCCTCCCAAATAGCTGGGATTACAGGCACATGCCACCACGCCAAGCTAATTTTGTATTTTTAGTAGAGACGGGGTTTCACCATGTTGGTCAGGCTGGTCTTGAACTCCTGACCTCAAGTGATCCACTCGCCTTGGCCTCCCAAAGTGCTGGGATTACAGGCATGGGCCACCGCACCTGGCTCAAAACTTTTAATATAGCAAACTTTCATGTACTGGGAAACTACATTCTGCATTTATTATTTTGATACATTTAAAAATGTTGTTGTAATTGAGAACTATGTTTTCAAAAACCACAAACAATAACAATATGAAGCCATGAGTAGGCTGAGCAGTGAGGTGGAAACAGCTGAAGCATGGATAGAAAAGTCCACAGATCAGATTGAGGAATTCTCCCATAAGGCAAAAGGAAAGGATAGAGACAGAAAATAGAAAAGAAAAGCTAAGGGAAACGAGGATAGAAATGCCAACATTCAGTGCCAGGTGTGGTGACTCACGCTTGTAATCCCAGTTACTCAGGAGGGTGAGGCAGGAAAATCGCTTGAACCTGGGAGGCGGAGGCTGCAGTGAACCTAGACTGTGCCACTGCACTCCAGCCTGAGCAACAGAGTGAGACTCCATCTCAAAAAACAAAACAAACAGACAAAAAACAAAAAACAAAGAAGTGCCAACATCGGGATGATAGGAATCCCAGAAAGAGTGACAAAACCCGAGAGGAGAAAAATTTTAAAACTAATGAAGATAGATTTCTGAGGGGAAAAAAAGCTGATAGTATAAAAAAGACAGGACAGGGGGTAAGGAAAAACCCACACCTAGACATACTGTAGTTAATTTAATATAATTGAATACAAAGAAAATATTCCAAGAGCTTCCATAAGTAAAGAGCAGCTCACCTGCAAAGGAACAAGACCCAGACTGCCATTCAATTTCCCAACAGCGACACTGAATGGGAAACAGTACAGCCATGTGTATATATATATATATATATATTTTTTTTTTTTTTTTTTTTGGAGGCAGAGTCTCGCTCTGTTGCCCAGGCTGGAGTGCAGTGGCGCGATCTCGACTCACTGCAAGCTCCGCCTCCTGGGTTCATGCCATTCTCCTGCCTCAGTCTCCAGAGTAGCTGGGACTACAGGCGCCCGCCACCAGGCCTGGCTAATTTTTTCTTGTATTTTTAGTAGAGACGGGGTTTCACCGTGTTAGCCAGGATGGTCTCGATCTCCTGACCTCGTGATCCACCTGCCTCTGCCTCCCAAAGTGCTGGGATTACGGGGGTGAGCCACCGTGCCTGGCCATAGAGCCATATTTTTAAATAATTGAAGGAAAAGAAATTTGAACCTAGAATATTATTTCTAGACAAACTGTCATTCGAATTGGAAGGTATAATAAAAGTACTCTCTCACATAGCTCTCAAATGGTTTGCCATACAAAGACTCATTTTTTGTGAGAAAACATTTTGAGGGAAAGCAATAAAAATAAGAGAAGCACAGCAGGTGCGGTGGCTCACAGCCGTCATCCCAGCACTTTGGGAAGCTGAGGCAGGTGGATCACTTGAGCCTAGGAGTTTGAGACCAGCCTGGGCAACATGATGAAACACCATCTCTATAAAAAATGAAAAATAATCAGCTAGGCGTGGTGGTGTGTACCTGTAGTCCCAGCTACCTGGGAGGCTGAGGCAGGAGGATCAACCGAGCCTGGGAGGTGGAGACTACAGTGAGCTTTAATTGTGCTGCTGCGATCCAGCCTAGGCTGCAGTAGAATAAGATCCTGTCTCAAAAAAAAAAAAAAAAAAGAAGCAAGAAACAGATCCCTGAAAATTGCTATAAGAGATAGAGAATTAATGAAAACCAAATCCTTTGGTAATATTCATTATTCAAGCAAACCCAGAATTTAAATTCTGG
>NW_026658098.1:0-4338 GCF_009828535.3 Hylobates moloch | reverse complement strand
CAATGCACACACACAATGCGCACACACACAATGCACACACACAATGCGCACACACAATGCACACACACAATGCACACACATACACACAATGCACACACACAATGCACACACACACAATGCACACACACATGTGCACACCACGTGCTTTCCAACAGCTCCTCTTGTCAAGTTGGGATGATAATTGCACTTGTGAAGATGAAAAACAGTAATGAATATAAAGTGTTTCGAGCTGGGCTGGGGCATAGAAAGTGCCTGATGAATGTTAGTTATTATTATTGTTGTTGTTATAGTATCATTTTATTACTCTTTTGTAGTATGTTTTTTCATTGTTTAATTATGCAATGACTACATAATGAGGAAAAGTTGCTCATTTTATTCTGACTGTCTCCTTGACCCACTTTCATTTGCATTCAGTCCCATCATATTTGACACACATTTGGAGTGGCTGGAGTGGCATTCACCCCACCAGAGTCTTACACGCTCACGTGTTCATGCGCTTCCTCATTTACATACGTAATGACTTTCTTTTACACCTACACAGCCAGCGCTGTGGTAGGGGCTGGAAAAACCAGCTTGAACAGTTCCCCTCCTGCCCATGAGCAGCTTCCGGTGGGCACACCCCCGGGGAGTGACAATGGGATTGTTCATCGCCAATGGGAAGGTGACCTCAGGGCCACGATCATGGGAGGTTGTGAGGAGGATGACGGCTGGGCGGCCCCTCAGAGGCAGCAGCCTGTGCTGAGGTGCAGAGGCCAAGGAGGAGCAGCTGGACTTCAGACCCATGAAACAGGTGCAGTGACGGGGCTGCAGCCACGGGGCTGCAGCGGGAAGAGGAGGCTGATCGTGGCGTGGGCGGCAGCAGGAAGAAGCCCTGCAAGGCGGGGCTTGGTTTCCCAGCTGTGCTTCCAGGAAACAGGACCAAGCCCAGTCCACGGGCCCGCGCTTATCTGGAAGCTGAATTTTTGCCCAATGAACTAATGCCAAGAATCAGAGAGAAAATCATCCATTCGTGGCATCTCTCTCCTGTGGTGACAGAGGTTTAACGGCAGGTACTCCCTACTCACCTTTCGTGACAGGAGCTGATCCCCACAGTCAGGAAGTGAGCCTGAGCCGCAGAGACGAAGGAAGTCCCTTAAAAAAGGATAAACGATGCATGACTGTAGGGAAGGAATGTCAGAAGCCAGAGGCTGTGCTGGCTTAATTCTTGTCATTAAGAAATGAGTTAGCAAACCAGTTCCTTAAACATTTAGATTATTGTGGGAAAAGAAACCATTAGGGGGTTGGAGGGAAATGGGAAGTGCTAGTAAGATACAGTATTTGCTGGCCAGGCGCGGTGGCTCACGCCTGTAGTCCCAGCACTTTGGGAGGCCGAGGCCGAGGTGGGCGGATCACGAGGTCAGGAGATCAAAACCATCGTGGCCAACATGGTGAAACCCTGTCTCTGCTAAAAATACAAAAATTAGCCAGGCGTGGTGGCACGCGCCTGTAGTACCAGCTAGCTACTTGGGAGGCTGGGGCAGGAGAATTGCTTGAACCCGGGAGGCGGAAGTTGCAGTGAGCGGAGATCACACCATTGCACTCCAGCCTGGGTGACAAAGCGAGACTGTCACACACACAAAAAAAAAGGTATAGTATTTGTTGCTAGGGATGATAGAAATGTTCCAAAATTGATTGTGGTGAGAGTTGGAGAACTCTGAGTACACCGATCACTGTTGGATTGCACACTTTAAATGGGTGAATTATTTGGTACAAGAATGATCCCAGCTACGCCATTACTAGAGAACAGGATGTCAGGTGTTTTCCCTGGTGGCCCCCCCTGAGGCTGCAGTGACATGTAAGAGGCACCAGTCAGGTTTCTGCTCCTCTCACGGCTCTTGGGGCCACATGGTCTTGGTGTGTCCTCCCTTTCCTTCCACTACAGAGGATCGACGATTCCTCCGCATGCAACCACAGAACCCAAAAGAAGGCGTCCGTGGATAGGACCATCACGGTTGTGCAGGAAGGGGCACGTGGACCACGAGAGGCCGTCAAGGTCCTCTTCAGGATTCTTCAGATTGATCATAAGCTGGGAGCCAGCAGAGAGCTACCCAGAGCAGGGAGAAACTCCGTCTGTGTTCCCCATCACTCCTGGGGTCACTCGACCGTATTCTCCCTCCTCTTTTTTTAACGGAAGCTAGTGCGAATGGAGTTTCTGTCACCTGCAACCAAAAAGTCATGAGAAAGGTAGTATCATGATGGGCAAAGACCGATTCCAAAGCCAGTGTAACACCGGACTTCAAGGTGTCTCATTTGTCAATTTCTGACTTCAAAACTTATTTATTTACTTATTTGTTTATATTTTTGACAAAGTCTGACTCTGTAGCCCAGGCTGGAATGCAGTGAGGTGATCTTGGCTCACTGCAACCTCTGCCTCCCAGGTTCAAGCGAGTCTCCTGTCTCAGCCTCCCAAATAGCTGGGATTACAGGCACATGCCACCACGCCAAGCTAATTTTGTATTTTTAGTAGAGACGGGGTTTCACCATGTTGGTCAGGCTGGTCTTGAACTCCTGACCTCAAGTGATCCACTCGCCTTGGCCTCCCAAAGTGCTGGGATTACAGGCATGGGCCACCGCACCTGGCTCAAAACTTTTAATATAGCAAACTTTCATGTACTGGGAAACTACATTCTGCATTTATTATTTTGATACATTTAAAAATGTTGTTGTAATTGAGAACTATGTTTTCAAAAACCACAAACAATAACAATATGAAGCCATGAGTAGGCTGAGCAGTGAGGTGGAAACAGCTGAAGCATGGATAGAAAAGTCCACAGATCAGATTGAGGAATTCTCCCATAAGGCAAAAGGAAAGGATAGAGACAGAAAATAGAAAAGAAAAGCTAAGGGAAACGAGGATAGAAATGCCAACATTCAGTGCCAGGTGTGGTGACTCACGCTTGTAATCCCAGTTACTCAGGAGGGTGAGGCAGGAAAATCGCTTGAACCTGGGAGGCGGAGGCTGCAGTGAACCTAGACTGTGCCACTGCACTCCAGCCTGAGCAACAGAGTGAGACTCCATCTCAAAAAACAAAACAAACAGACAAAAAACAAAAAACAAAGAAGTGCCAACATCGGGATGATAGGAATCCCAGAAAGAGTGACAAAACCCGAGAGGAGAAAAATTTTAAAACTAATGAAGATAGATTTCTGAGGGGAAAAAAAGCTGATAGTATAAAAAAGACAGGACAGGGGGTAAGGAAAAACCCACACCTAGACATACTGTAGTTAATTTAATATAATTGAATACAAAGAAAATATTCCAAGAGCTTCCATAAGTAAAGAGCAGCTCACCTGCAAAGGAACAAGACCCAGACTGCCATTCAATTTCCCAACAGCGACACTGAATGGGAAACAGTACAGCCATGTGTATATATATATATATATATATTTTTTTTTTTTTTTTTTTTTGAGACAGAGTCTCGCTCTGTTGCCCAGGCTGGAGTGCAGTGGCGCGATCTCGACTCACTGCAAGCTCCGCCTCCTGGGTTCATGCCATTCTCCTGCCTCAGTCTCCAGAGTAGCTGGGACTACAGGCGCCCGCCACCAGGCCTGGCTAATTTTTTCTTGTATTTTTAGTAGAGACGGGGTTTCACCGTGTTAGCCAGGATGGTCTCGATCTCCTGACCTCGTGATCCACCTGCCTCTGCCTCCCAAAGTGCTGGGATTACGGGGGTGAGCCACCGTGCCTGGCCATAGAGCCATATTTTTAAATAATTGAAGGAAAAGAAATTTGAACCTAGAATATTATTTCTAGACAAACTGTCATTCGAATTGGAAGGTATAATAAAAGTACTCTCTCACATAGCTCTCAAATGGTTTGCCATACAAAGACTCATTTTTTGTGAGAAAACATTTTGAGGGAAAGCAATAAAAATAAGAGAAGCACAGCAGGTGCGGTGGCTCACAGCCGTCATCCCAGCACTTTGGGAAGCTGAGGCAGGTGGATCACTTGAGCCTAGGAGTTTGAGACCAGCCTGGGCAACATGATGAAACACCATCTCTATAAAAAATGAAAAATAATCAGCTAGGCGTGGTGGTGTGTACCTGTAGTCCCAGCTACCTGGGAGGCTGAGGCAGGAGGATCAACCGAGCCTGGGAGGTGGAGACTACAGTGAGCTTTAATTGTGCTGCTGCGATCCAGCCTAGGCTGCAGTAGAATAAGATCCTGTCTCAAAAAAAAAAAAAAAAAAGAAGCAAGAAACAGATCCCTGAAAATTGCTATAAGAGATAGAGAATTAATGAAAACCAAATCCTTTGGTAATATTCATTATTCAAGCAAACCCAGAATTTAAATTCTGG
>NW_026658097.1:2522-4338 GCF_009828535.3 Hylobates moloch | reverse complement strand
GATTCTCAAATTCAGCTGACTCAGGAATCCCAACCCCCATAATTCTGGTGCAGCCAGCTTTGGGTGAGATTATACCTGGCGCAAAATCTACTCATTGACTAAATTGGGAGCCAGCTTAGTCCAACAATAATTAATGTACATGCCGGGTGAGGTGGGTCACACCTGTAAGGCCGGCACTTTAGGAGAGAGAGATGAGGTGGGTGGATCACCTGAGGTCAGGAGTTTGAGACCAGCCTGGCCAACATGGTGATATCCCTCTATTCTCTACCAAAAATACGAAAAAATTAGCAAGGTATGGTGGTGTGTGCATGTAATCTGGGCTGTAATCCCGCCTGTAATCTCAGGAGTCTGAGGCAGGAGAATCACTTGAACCCAGGCGATGGAGGTTGTGGTGAGCTGAGATTGCGCCACAGCACCCCAGCCTGGGTGACAGAGCAAGACTTCACCTCAAAAAAGAATGGGCCAGGCACAGTGGCTCACGCCTATAATCCCAGCACTTAGGAAGGCCATGGCGGGCGGATCACTAGGTCAAGAGATCGAGACCATCGTGGCCAACATGGTGAAACCCGTTCTCTACTAAAAATACAAAAATTAGCCGGGCATGGTGGCATATGCCTGTAGTCCCAGCTACTTAGGAGGCTGAGACAGGAGAATTGCTTGAACCTGGGAGGTGGAGGTTGCAGTGAGCCGAGATCATGCCACTGTACTCCAGCCTGGGTGCCGAGTGAGACTCTGTTTCAAAAAAAAAATGTACACACCATACTCTGAAGTGGCAGGAGTGTCCCTCAGAGTGCACACGGATGACTTGTCATTTCTCACAGGTGATCTTTTCCTGATCCTGTTTTGCAGGGCCCAGACTGTGGTGAGGCAGCTAGGGAGTTGCCTCAGGTGCATTCTTTTATTCTTTCTTTTTTCTTATTTTAAACAGGCACAGAACTAACGCAAAGTACATTCTTTAAAGAGGTGCTCATTCTCAGGGCTACACTTGCACGTAGCTGCCTCACCTGCCTAGTCCCAGCTCTGCTGCTCTGGAAAGTCTCGGAAGCACATTTTTCTCCAGTAATACGTGTGGCCTACATTCTCATTTCCAAATAAGGAAATTTCAGACTGGGATTCATCAACATCACCTAGGAGGCTTTTTCTAACTACTGTGTATTTCCTCCCGAGGTTTTTTTTTTTTTTTAAAGACAGGGTCATACTATATTGCCAGGCTTGACTCCTGGGCCTAAGTGATATTCCCACCTCAGCCTCCCAAGTAGTAGCTGGGACTACAGGCATGAGCAGCCACCACACCTGGCTCCTCATAGATTTTGACAAAACAGCCTCTAACCCCCATAAGAAGCACTGCCACTTCAAATACAAATATCCTGGTGTGCTAGGTAGGAGAAAAGTTCTAAGAACCAACTTACTATTTTGAGCATCAAAATGCTCAAAATAGTAGACTAGAAGTTGACTAGAAGGCACAGGAATACTCTCTTCCTACAATCCACAGTCAAATGCAGGAAGCTGATATTTGCATGGAATACAAGGGCTATCTGCCACATGCTAGCTTCCGTTGTGCCACCCTCTTTAAACTATCATGCCCTCTTTAAACTACCATGCTCGCTATTCTAGTTGTAAAAACAGACTGGTAAAGTCAGTTCACTCTGAAGTTGCCAGTGTCCTTCCAGGGTCTTTTTTTTCCCTTTTTTTAAATTTCAGAGACAGAGTCTCACTCTGTCACCCAGGCTGGAATGCAGTGGCATAATTATAGCTCACTGCAGCCTGAAACTCCTGAGCTCAAGTGATCCTCTTACCTCAGTCTCCTGAGTAGCTG
>NW_026658097.1:0-2512 GCF_009828535.3 Hylobates moloch | reverse complement strand
TTCCTTGCCCAGTTTCTAGTCAATACCTGCCAAAGCGGTTGACAAAGAGTCCGACTGAAAAGGAGCCGATCATACCCCCGATGGAGAATATGGCCACAGACAAGGACCAGAGAGACTTGAGCAGCACCTCAGAGGGAGGGGCATTTCCCTTGTCCGTCAAAGTTTTATTGATAAATTCCTTTATGATCTGCAAAATAAAAGGGTTGGTGGAAGAACAGACTGCTACAGTTGGATGAGAACAAAAGACACAAATATTAGGGATCATTTCCTTCCTAGAGAATCAAGGGAATAAATAGACGGGAATGGAAGGGGCAGATAACATATTGGAATTTATGTTAACTCTCCCTGGAATAGTAAGTTTGTCCTGAAAATCCCAGTAGGTGGCAGCACCGATGTTCACAGTCCACCCCGGCCCTTTGCTAAGGGAACCCAGCTTCTTTGTAACTAACCCCTAAGGAATAATACAGGAAGTGCATCACTATGAGGTCAAAGAGTGGGAGGAAGAACAGCACCGCCCAGGGTTCAGGGAGTAAGTGAGCTTTCTGCTTTGATTAAATGACCCCACTAATTTTCTCCACCAATATTTTCTCCATCTTCAGTCTTGGACAGGATAGATATGACGTTTTTCTTAAAATCTCCTAGTTTGTGGAGGGACCCTCACTAACTGTGTTGCCCAGGATGGTGTTTAACTCCTGGGCTCAAGTGATCTTTAGGCCTCAGCCTCTGGAGTAGCTGGGACTCCAAGCAGGTTCTACCGTGCCTGGCCTTAAATTCTGATTTCTTGAAACTCTACTTAAAGGAATAACTTCCCTATTCTAAATTCTAATTACTGTGGCCTGGCACTCACCTTCTCAGGAGCATTGATGACCCCAGTGTTGTAGCCAAATTGGAAAGAGCCGATTGTAGCAACTGTGATGGCAAAGATCAGAGCTGGGGTGACCTGGAGGGAGGGAAGACGGAGGAGAGAATAGTCCTTAAAACTTGTGATTGATGACTGTTTCTTATTAATTATGCAGCTGTCTTAGGAGAATTTGACCTTGAGTGGTATGAAAAGAACATCAAATGAGATTTAGGTAATTAATGGGGAAGACAAAGGAATAGATTACACTAAAGAAATTATCTGGAGATAAGAATGTGAAGTTAACTTGGTAAAAGTGGAAAGAAAATTGGGGAAGGAAGAAGTTAAGAGAAACTGGGTTAGTCAGTTTGGAAATATTTAAAAACTTGCATCAGGCAAATGTAGGCATAGAATTCAATTCAAGAACTGGAAGGGCAGAGAAAAAGACAGCCTTGGGTAAGATTACTGAGAATTGATCATTTTGGAAGCAAATACAGTGCAGTCTGATCTGTACCCCAGACTCCACGGAAGCCCAGTGGTGGTGGTGGGGGGGGTGGTAGTTTGTGTCTTCACTGCTGGGTAGCTCTTTTGAATCTCTTATCTCTCAGGACCATGTAACCTACTGGATCTACCCACTGCATCCTGGCCCCATTTCAGTCTTCGTTTATTAAATACAGTTCTGCTATCCCTAACTCCCGCGCAGGGGAAGAAAGTACACTCTTACTCTGAACCCAACACATAAGAGATGAACCCAACATATAAGAGACATTTCTTAGTGGGGAGAACTGGTCATCTTCACCTTGCCACACAGACCTTTTCAAGGTCTAATGCTTCCAGAGAAGTCTTCACACTGGCTCTGAGACCCACACTTGTAATCCATACAACCAAGCAGCCCGATCCTCTAAACACTCAACCATCTCGTCCTCAGTGGCAAATGGTGACCTAAAATAAACCTGAGAAGCAAACACAACTTCTCCGGGTGACTTTCCTAAGATAAGAAGGTGAATAGAACTGTATGACATTCAAAGAGAACTGATGAAGCGGCAGCAGTGCAGGCTAGAGAAGAAATGAAAAGGCCTTAAGATGGCTTGGTGACTTAGGAGAAAATAGAACAAGGCAATTACTATTAATATTTGCCTTTCTGAGTGTATCCCAAACAAGCAAAAATAACCAGTAATTATATCATTCTTACCTTCTGTGTCCCCATCGCCGTAATCTAATTCAAGTCTTCAAGAAAGATCTAGGGGTATGATTCCAGAAACAGTTTTTTCAGCCAACAAAACCTTCAAAATGTCCTTCTCAGCAGCAAGTTTTCTCCAGGTCCTCAGGAAGGTTCCAAAGTCTCACCATTACAGCATCTCTGGGTCTGGCTGGGATCATGACTATTTATGATCTCCGCAAAGGGTGGAGCCTGAAAGAGCGACAAGCCCCCAGCCCCATCCCACCCCACCCTACCACCCTGAAACAATCTTGTGATCTCTCGGAATTCTGTGTTATCAGAACTTCAGAACTACCCCCGCCCCCGCCCTGCAGACAATAACGCCCTCCCTCCCCCCTCTCTTAAAACCACATCCTGCCACACTCTCCACCCTGCTTTTTTTTCAAAAGCTCATCCTTACTCCTTCCCTCTTGTAATAGCAGCTACAGCCTCTTAGTTTCACAGACAAAATGCTA
>NW_026658096.1:0-4339 GCF_009828535.3 Hylobates moloch | reverse complement strand
CAGTCTGAGATCAAGCTGCAAGGCAGCAGCCAGGCTGGGGGAGGGGCACCCGCCATTGCCCAGTCTTGCTTAGGTAAACAAAGCAGCCAGGACCTCCAACTGGGTGGAGCCCACCACAGCTCAAGGAGGCCTGCCTGCCTCTGTAGGCTCCACCTCTGGGGGCAGGGCACAGACAAACAAAAACTCAGCAGGAACCTCCAAAGACTTAAATGTCCCTGTCTGACTGACAGCTTTGAAGAGAGTAGTGGTTCTCCCAGCACGCAGCTGGAGATCTGAGAACGGACAGACTGCCCCCTAAAGTGGGTCCCTCACCCCTGAGCAGCCTAACTGGGAGGCACCCCCCAGTAGGGACAGACTGACACCTCATTCAGCTGGGTACTCCTCTGAGACAAAACTTTCAGAGGAACTGTCAGACAGCTGAATTTGCGGTCTCACGAAAATCCGCTGTTCTGCAGCCACTGCTGCTGACACCCAGCCAAACAGGGTCTGGAGTGGACCTCTCGTATACTCCAACAGACCTGCAGCTGAGGGTCCTGTCTGGTAGAAGGAAAACTAACAAACAGAAAGGACATCCACACCAAAAACCCACCTGTACATCACCATCATCAAAGACAAAAAGTAGATAAAACCACAAAGATGGGGAAAAAACAGAGCAGAAAAACTGGAAACTCTAAACAACAGAGCACCTCTCCTTCTCCAAAGGAACGCAGTTCCTCACCAGCAACGGAACAAAGCTGGATGGAGGATGACTTTGACGAGTTGAGAGAAGAAGGCTTCAGACAATCAAACTACTCTGAGCTACGGGAGGAAATTCAAAACAATAGCAAAGAAGTTAAAAACTTTGAAAAAAAATTAGAAGAATGGATAACTAGACTAACCAATGGAGAGAAGGGCTTAAAGGAGCTGATGGAGCTGAAAGCCAAGTTTCGAGAACTACACGAAGATTGCAGAAGCCTCAGTAGCAGATGCGATCAACTGAAAGAAAGGGTATCGCTGATGGAAGATGAAATGAATGAAATGAAGAGAGAAGGGAAGTTTAGAGAAAAAAGAATAAAAAGAAATGAACAAAGCCTCCAAGAAATTTGGGATTATGTGAAAAGACCAAACCTACGTCTGACTGGTGTAATTGAAAATGATGGGGAGAATGGAACCAAGTTGGAAAACACTCTGCAAGATATTATCCAGGAGAACTTCCCAATCTAGTAAGGCAGGCCAACATTCAGATTCAGGAAATACAGAGAACGCCACAAAGATACTCCTCGAGAAGAGCAACTCCAAGACACATAATTGTCAGATTCACCAAAGTTGAAATGAAGGAAATAATGTTAAGGGCAGCCAGAGACAAAGGTCGGGTTACCCACAAAGGGAAACCCATCAGACTAACAGCTGATCTCTTGGCAGAAACTCTACAAGCCAGAAGAGAGTGGGGGCCGATATTCAACATTCTTAAAGAAAAGAATTTTCAACCCAGAATTTCATATCCAGCCAAACTAAGCTTCATAAGTGAAGGAGAAATAAAATACTTTACAGACAAGCAAACGCTGAGTGATTTTGTCACCACCAGGCTTGCCCTAAAAGGGCTCCTGAAGGAAGCACTAAACATGGAAAGGAACAACCAGTACCAGCCACTGCAAAAACACGCCAAATTGTAAAGACCATCGAGGCTAGGAAGAAACTGCAGCAACTAACGAGCAAAATAACCAACTAACATCATAATGACAGGATCAGATTCACACATAACAATGTTAACTTTAAATGTAAATGGGCTAAATGCTCCAATTAAAAGACACAGACTGACAAACTGGATAAGGAGTCAGGACCCATCAGTGTGCTGTATTCAGGAAACCCATCTCACGTGCAGAGACACACATAGACTCAAAATAAAGGGATGGAGGAACATCTATCAAGCAACTGGAAAACAAAAAAAGGCAGGGGTTGCAATCCTAGTCTCTGATAAAATAGACTTTAAACCAGCAAAGATCAAAAGAGACAAAGAAGGCATTACATAATGGTAAAGGGATCAATTCAACAAGAAGAGCTAACTATCCTAAATATATATGCACCCAATACAGGAGCACCCAGATTCATAAAGCAAGTCCTGAGTGACCTACAAAGGGACTTAAACTCCCACATAATAATAATGGGAGATTTTAACACCCCACTGTCAACATTAGACAGATCAACGAGATGGAAAGTTAACAAGGATATCCAGGAATTGAACTCAGCTCTACATAAAGTGGACCTAATAGACATCTACAGAACTCTCCACCCCAAATCAACAGAATATACATTTTTTTCAGCACCACACCACACCTATTCCAAAATTGACCACATAGTTGGAAGTAAAGCTCTCCTCAGCAAATGTAAAAGAACAGAAATTATAACAAACTGTCTCTCAGACCACAGTGCAATCAAACTAGAACTCAGGATTAAGAAACTCACTCAAAACCGCTCAACTACATGGAAACTGAACAACCTGCTCCTGAATGACTATTGGGTACATAATGAAATGAAGGCAGAAATAAAGATGTTCTTTGAAACCAACGAGAACAAAGACACAACATACCAGAATCTCTGGGACACGTTCAAAGCAGTGTGTACAGGGAAATTTATAGCACTAAATGCCCACAACAGAAAGCAGGAAAGATCCAAAATTGACACTCTAACATCACAATTAAAAGAACTAGAAAAGCAAGAGCAAACACATTCAAAAGCTAGCAGAAGGCTAGAAATAACTAAACTCCCAGCAGAACTGAAGGAAATAGAGACACAAAAATCCCTTCAAAAAATTAATGAATCCAGGAGCTGGTTTTTTGAAAAGATCAACAAAATTGATAGACCGCTAGCAAGACTAATAAAGAAGAAAAGAGAGAAGAATCAAATAGATGCAATAAAAAACGAAAAAGGGGATATCACCACCGATCTCACAGAAATACAATCTACCATCAGAGAATACTACAAACACCTCTATGCAAATAAACTAGAAAATCTAGAAGAAATGGATAAATTCCTCGACAAATACACCCTCCCAAGACTAAACCAGGAAGAAGTTGAATCTCTGAATAGACCAATAACAGGTTCTGAAATTGTGGCAATAATCAATAGCTTACCAACCAAAAAGAGTCCAGGACCTGATGGATTCACAGCTGAATTCTACCAGAGGTACAAGGAGGAACTGGTACTATTCCTTCTGAAACTATTCGAATTGATAGAAAAAGAGGGAATCCTCCCTAACACATTTTATGAAGCCAGCATCGTCCTGATACCAAAGCCTGGCAGAGACATAACCAAAAAAGAGAATTTCAGACCAATATCCTTGATGAACATTGATGCAAAAATCCTCAATAAAATACTGGCAAACCGAATCCAGCAGCACATCAAAAAGCTTATCCACCATAATCAAGTGGGCTTCATCCCTGGGATGCAAGGCTGGTTCAACATACGCAAATCAATAAATGTAATTCAGCATATAAACAGAACCAACACAAAAACCACATGATTATCTCAATAGATGCAGAAAAGGCCTTTGACAAAATTCAAAAACCCTTCATGCTAAAAACTTTCAATAAATTAGGTATTGATGGGACGTATCTCAAAATAATAAGAGCTATCTATGACAAACCCACAGGCAATATCATACTGAATGGACAAAAACTGGAAGCATTCCCTCTGAAAACTGGCACAAGACAGGGATGCCCTCTCTCACCACTCCTATTCAACACAGTGCTGGAAGTTCTGGCCAGAGCAATCAGGCAGGAGAAGGAAATAAAGGGTATTCAATTAGGAAAAGAGGAAGTGGAATTGTCCCTGTTTGCAGATGACATGATTGTATATCTAGAAAACCCCATTGTCTCAGCCCAAAATCTCCTTAAGTTGATTAGCAACTTCAGCAAAGTCTCTCAGGATACAAAATCAATGTACAAAAATCACAAGCATTCTTGTACACCAATAACAGACAAACAGAGAGCCAAATCATGAGTGAACTCCCATTCACAATTGCTTCAAAGAGAATAAAATACCTAGGAATCCAACTTACAAGGGATGTGAAGGACCTCTTCAAGGAGAACTACAAACCACTGCTCAATGAAATCAAAGAGGATACAAACAAATGGAAGAACATTCCATGCTCATGGGTTGGAAGAATCAATATCGTGAAAATGGCCATACTGCCCAAGGTAATTTATAGTTTCAATGCCATCCCCATCAAGCTACCAATGACTTTCTTCACAGAATTGGAAAAAACTACTTTAAAGTTCATATGGAACCAAAAAAGAGCCCGCATCACCAAGTCAATCCTAAGCCAAAAGAACAAAGCTGGAGGCATCACGCTACCTGACTT
>NW_026658095.1:0-4340 GCF_009828535.3 Hylobates moloch | reverse complement strand
GCAGTGACAGAGACTGCAGCTCGACTGGAGTGGTAGGAGGGTGCCCGCGGGGGTAAGGTGGTAGGAACCTTGTAGGGTGGGCTGCTGCATTGAGGGCGGCAGCGGTTGTATTGGTATTGGTGCTAGTGGTGGTAGCAGCAGCAAGTCTGTGGGTTGGGAAGGGGGCGTAGGAGCATTGCAAGGCCCAGCCCGACCTGGGGGTGGGGAGGAACCTGCGGGTACTGTACCGGGCCTCGGTGGCAGTGGTGGAGGCGCACCTAGGGAAAGGAGGAGTCCTCCCCCTTCTCCTGCGATCTCTGGAGGGTGCCCTCCTCCTGCTGGTGACAGCCAGGTGTGAGGGGCAGAATTGTCTCATTCTTAACAAAATTTAAGGGGTGACTATTTGTGTATCTTTTTTGTTCCTTTTTTGTTGTGATAGTCTCGGACTTTTTCAAATTTCATGAATTGGGGAAGGGGATAAAAGGTATCATAATAGGCCTTCTAATTCCCACACCTGCTCTTTTTTCTAGTCTATATTGCCTTCTCATCTTCTTGTTTCTCTTCCTTTTTTTTTGATGCTGCTTCTATTTCGTGTTTCTATTGTGGTTTATTCTTCTCTTTTTGTTTTCTTTATGCCAAGCAATGGCCTTAACAAACAACAAACCAAAACTGAGTTAAAAAGAAACTGCTTGTTCCTGTGTTTTTAAAATAACTGGTCTCTTACTATGTTTTAGAGGTGAGGAAAAACATCAGTTGTATTAGTTACTTGAATAGGTATGCTTTCATGATCATGTTAACCCACTTATGCCCAGTGTTCCGTTATTAGAATGCTGAGCATGAGGAAGTTACTTAATATCCTGCTGCTCAGGGTCATCGACAAGGTCTGATTTTTCACATGCAAAAATTCAAAAAATTGCATCCTCTGGCATTAAGTGGGCTAATGGGTTGTAAGTAGTTACTCAAGGAATCAAAAAATGAAGCATCACATAAAATATCGGTAGCAAACAGTCATTTCATCTCACATTTGTCTGGAGCTATGTAAGAGTCATGGGGGTAATAAGTTCCAATTTATGAGATTATTAAGTGAACTGTATTCTCTTCGTTTCATGTCTCTGCCACCATTTTCTTTTTTTCTTTCTTTCCTTTTCTTTTTTTTTTTTTTTTGAGACGGAGTTTCACTCTTGTTGCCCAGGCTGGAGTGCAATGGGGTGATCTCAGCTCACGGCAACCTCTGTCTCCTGGGTTCAAGTGATTCTCCTGCTTCAGTCTCCCGAGTAGCTGGGATTACAGGCATGTGCCACCATGCCCAGCTAATTTTGTATTTTTGGTAGAGACGGGGTTTCTCCATGTTGGTCAGGCTGGTCTTGAACTCCTGACCTCAGGTGATCCACTTGCCTTAGCCTCCCAAAGTGCTGGGATTACAGGTGTGAGCCACCATGCCAGGCTCTCTGCCACCATTTTCAAGAGTATTGTCACCTGCATGAGCAAACCTGGTTCATCACCACCTCTTTGCAAGAGAAAAAGGAAGGGGAGAGAATCTCGTGTAACTTTTATTTATTTATTTTTTTTTTTTGAGACGGAGTCTTGCTCTGTCACCCAGGCTGGAGTGCAGTGGCGCAATCTCGGCTCACTGCAAGCTCCGCCTCCCGGGTTCATGCCATTCTCCTGCCTCAGCCTCTCCGAGTAGCTGGGACTACAGGCGTCCGCCACCACGCCTGGCTAATTTTTTTTGTATTTTTAGTAGAGACGGGGTTTCACTGTGGTCTGGATCTCCTGACCTCGTGATCCGCCTGCCTCGGCCTCCCAAAGTGCTGGGATTACAAGCGTGAGCCACCGCGCCCGGCCTTTTTTTTTTTTTTTTTTTGAGATAAAGTCTAGCTCTTGCCCCCAGGCTGGAGTATGATGGCGCGATCTTGGCTCACTGCAACCCCCACCTCCTGGGTTCAAGCAATTCTCCTGCCTTGGCCCCCTGAGTAGCTGGGATTACAGGTATCTGCCACCACCCCCGGCTAATTTTTGTATTTTTAGTAGAGACGGGGTTTCACCATGTTGGTCAGGCTGGTCTAGAACACCTGACCTTAGGTGATCCACCCTCCTTGGGGAACAGGTGGTGTTTGATTATATAAGTTCTTTAGAGGTGATTCATGAGATTTTGGTACACCCAACACCTGTGCAGTATACACTCTATACAATTTGTAGTCTTTTATTCCTCACCCTCCCACCTTTTTCTCCCAAGTCCCGAAAGTCCGTCGTAGTATCCTAGTGCCTTTGCATCCTCATAGCTTAGCTCTCTCTTACTAGCGAGAGCATACGATGTGTGCTTTTCCATTCTTAACGTTACTTCACTTAGAATGATAGTCTCTGATCGGCTGGGGGCGGTGGCTCACGCCTGTAATCCCAGCAGTTTGGGAGGCCGAGGCAGGCAGCTCACAAGGTCAGGAGATCAAGACCATCCTGGCTAACATGGTAAAACCCTGTCTGTACTAAAAATACGAATAACTAGCTGGGCATGGTGGCGGGCTCCTGTAGTCCTAGCTACTTGGGAGGCTGAGGCAGGAGAATGGCATGAACCTGAGAGGCGGAGGTTGCAGTGAGCTGAGATCATGCCACTGCACTCCAGCCTGGGCGACAGAGCGAGACTCCGTCTCAAGGAAAAAAAAAAAAGAGTAATAATAGTCTTTGATCCCATCCAGATTGCTGTGAATCCCGTTATTTTTTTCCCTTCTTATGGCTGAATAGTATTCCATGATGTATATCACAATTTCTTAATCTGCTCATTGATGGGCATTTGGGCTGGTTACATACTTTTGCTATTGTGAATTGTGCTGTTACAAACTTGCGTGTGCTGGCATCTTTTTTATATAATGACTTATTTTCTCCTCTGGATAGATACCCAGTAATGGAATTGCTGGATTAAATGGTAGTTCTACTTTTAGTTCTTTTAAGAAATCTCCACACTGTTTAGTGGTTGTACTAGTTTACATTCCCACTAGCAGTATAACAGTGTTCCCTTTTCACCAAATGCCCACCAGTATTTTTTATTTTTTGATGTTTTGCTTGTGGCCATTCTTGCTGAAGTAAGCTGGCATGGCATTGTGGATTTTTTTTTTTTTTTTTTTTTTTTGAGATGGAGTCTGCTCAGTCGCCAGGCTGGAGTGCCGTGGTGTAAC
The DNA here is from genome assembly GCF_009828535.3 of Hylobates moloch. Taxonomy (NCBI): domain Eukaryota; kingdom Metazoa; phylum Chordata; class Mammalia; order Primates; family Hylobatidae; genus Hylobates; species Hylobates moloch. Next base: position 1,191 of record NW_026658095.1, on the reverse strand, counting down.
CTTGGCTCACTGCAACTTCCGCCTCCCGGGTTCAAGGGATTCTTCTGCCTCAGCCTCCTGAGTAGCTGGGACTACAGGTGCCCACCACCACTCCTGGCTAATTTTTGTATTTTTAGGACAAACGGGGTTTCACCATGTTGGCCAGGGTGGTCTCGATCTCTTGACTTTGTGATCCACCTGCTTCAGCCTCCCAAACTGCTGGGATTTCAGGTGTGAGCCACCGCTCCTGGCCTGACATTGTGGTTTTGATTTGTATTTCCCTGATTATTAGTGATGATGAGCATTTTTTCATGTTTGTTGGCCATTTTTTATATCTCCTTTTGAGAATTGTCTATTCAAGTCCTTAGCCCATTATTTGAAGGGATTGGTTTTTTTTCCTGTTAATTTGAGTACCTTGTAGATTCTGGATATTAGTCTTTCCTCAGATGTATAGATTGTGAAGATTTTCTCCCATTCCGTGGGTTGTCTGTTTATTCTGCTAATTGTTCTTTTGCTGTGCAGAAACTTTTTGGCTTAATTCTCACCTGTCTATCTTCATTTTGTTGTTGCACTTGCTTTTGGGTTCTTGGTCATGAAGTCTTTGCCTAAGCCAATGTGTAGAAGGGGTTTTCCAGTGTTACCTTCTAGAATTCTTTTGCGGTTTCAGGTCTCAGATTTAAGTTGACTTTTGTTTAAGGTAGGAGATGGGGATCCAGTTTCATTTCTTGGGATGTGGCTTGCCAATTATCCAAGCACCATATATTGAGTAGGGTGTCCTTTCCCCACTTTGTTTTTGTTTGCTTTGTCAAAGACCAGTTGGCTGTAAGTATTTGGATTTACTTCTGTGTTCTCTATTCCATTCCATTGGTCTATGTGCTTATTTTTATACCAGTATCATGCTGTTTTGCTGACTATGGCCTTGTAGTATAGATTGAAGTCAGGTAATGTAATGCGTCGAGATTTGTTCTTTCTGCTTAGTCTTGCTTTGGCTATGCGGGCTCTTTTTTGATTCCATATGAATTTTAGAATTATCAGGAGTCACCGGGTGCCGCGGCAGCTTCGGGATAACTTGAGGGTGCATCCTGGGGAAGAAACACCTCCTGTCCATGGCACTGGCTGCTGAGGACAGCGCTTTGGTGTGGCTTCTCCATGGCCCAGCTTCTTTGGAGCGTTTTTCTTTCATGGTGAGTACAGAAGCTTTCGTTTTCTGGA
>NW_026658094.1:900-4340 GCF_009828535.3 Hylobates moloch | reverse complement strand
ATTTTTAAGCATCACAAATAAATTCCAAACCATATTTGCTATAACAACTGACTTTAAACCTCTTCCGTATCTCAAAGCCCCCAAACCCATCCCTAGGGGTTTCAGAGCCCAGAGTTGAGTTCTCTCAACTCACTTCCATCTTACCCCTAGATCACTGTATCATGACCCTGTTCCTCTGCCTTTCCCATCTTATAAGGAGAAGCATCCTTCTCCTTTCCCAAGCTACCTTCTCCACTTGTGCCTCATCTGAGACCACCCTTTATCACCCGTTCCCTTGGAACTCCCATGAGTCACCACCTTCACTCATCATTTCACTCATATTTTGTACCATGTATGTGCCAGGTGTTTAACATATAATCATGCTTAAGTCTCCACATGCTAACAAGAAAAACCTTGATGATCCCTGCTATGCCCTCAAGTCATTACCCTCCCCGCTCCTTTGTGTTCCCAAACTTTGTTGATCTTCATCAAACCCCCTGATGCAGATGGCTCCGAAGTTTGCATCCTATTAGGTTGGTGCAAAAGTAATGGCGGATTTTGCCATTAAAAGTAATGGCAAAAATAGCAATTATTTTTGTATCAGCCTAGTATCTTTTCTCATTCTACCAAACTTTGTCCCTGAACCATCTCATCACCTATAACTACCTCCTCCATGCAGTTGATTCCCAGATCTCTATTATTCTACTGAAAGTCCATTCCCCAACTTTCTCAGCTAGAATAACAGAAGCCCAATTAGAATTCATGCTACCAGTTTCCCACCACCACCACCACCATCACCCTGCCACTGTTAGCAAAACCACCTCTTGAGTGGAGCTCAAAGATTTGTAATGATCTCCCACTCCCCAGAAAGAGAACTTCAGACTCAGCCTAGAAGTAAAGATCCTCCAGATATGGCCTCAACTACCCTCCAACCCATGTCCCCAGTGCATCCCTTTGATGCCCCCTTCCGTGGAGTTAAAATGGAGTGAGTGTTTTTCTTTTCACATACTCCTAGTGTTCTTCCACAAATACAATTTTCACCTCTTGAATATTTTCAAGGATTCTCCATGCTACACACAGTGAAATCCAAACTCCCCATCAGGACCCCAGTCTTCCCAAACCCTCTTCACACTTTTCTGCCTCCAAGCTTTTCCTTGGCTCATCCTCTTCTCTAATATAACCTTGTATATTACTCTAGGTTCTCCAAACAGCAGAGAAATAGAGGTAGAGCTATACACATAGAGAGAGACAGATTGATTTGTTGTAAGGGATGGCTCACATGGTTATGGAGGCTAAGGAGTCCTGGAGTCTGCAGCCAGCAAGCTGGAGACCCAGGACAGCCAATGATATAGTTCCAACTCGAGTCCATATCTAAAGTCAGGAGAAGATTGATGTCCCAGCTAAAATATAATCAGGTAAAGAGAGCAAATTCTCTGTGACTCTACCTTTTTGTTTTGTTCAGGCCTTCAGTGGATTGGATGAGGCTCACCCACACTGGGGAGGACAATCTGCTTTATTCAGTCTACCAATTAAATGTTATCCTCATCCAGAATACCTCAGAGACACACCCAGAATAATGTGTAGCCAAATATCTGGGCACCCCACAACCCAGTCAAATTGATACATAACATTAACCCTCATGCCTTGCTTCTACTCTCTCGCCATTACTGCATGGCCAAATCCTTCCCTTATTTCAAGGCTTATTTCAAATGTTACCTCTTAACTAAGCCTTCCCTGCTAGCCCCAAATATTAATAGAATTGGTTTCTCCCTTTGCTGACGTCTCAAAATACGTTGTGTGTTTCTCTTTTACTGTATTACAAACTCCCTTATAAATCAAGGCAGTGATTCCCAGACAAACTATCAAAAGAGTATAAAAGAAGTCTTTGAGTGTGAAATATCTCATGGAATATAGCACATGGCCTCTTCATGAAGAAACTACTGGGAGAGAAGAAGACAAGATGGAAGAGGCCAGGGAAAGGGGGTTAGTAGAAAGTACAATGAGGCTGGGCTCATACGGTGGCTTACACCTGCAATCCCAGCACTTTGGGAGGCCAAGGCCGGCGGATCACGAGGTCAGGGATCGAGACCATCCTGGCTAACACGGTGAAACCCCGTCTGTACTAAAAATACAAAAAATTAGCCAGGCGTGGTGGTGGGCGCCTGTAGTCCCAGCTACTCGGGAGGCTGAGGCAGGAGAATGGCGTGAACCTGGCAGGCGGAGCTTGCAGGGAGCTGAGATGGCACCACTGCACTCCAGCCTGGGTGACAGAGTGAGACTCCATCTCAAAAAAACAAAAAAAAAACTCACTGAAATAAGTCAGTGGATGGGTGTCTATAATTTCTAAGGGAAACAGTATAATCCAAGAATTTTATAGCCAGCTAAATTACTGCCCAATCAAAATAGGCAAAAGACACTATCACATGTTCAAGAACTTAGAGAATACAGTATTTCTGAGCTCTTAAAAAAAGGCCTTCATAATAAAATTTAGTCAGCCAAGAAATTAAAAAATAAGCAACTTGTGAATTGAATGACAATGACAAAAGGTTAGTGATGAGAGGTGAATCCATTTAAAAATAGGACTATGACTGCAGAGCAGAAAGAAAAGGTGGTCAACCTTAACAACATAAAACAACCTAGAAATAACTAGTTTCCAGAGGTAAAGGGAGGGACTGTAGGAAGCAGAAGTGCTAATGCCCTTTATTAAGTCAATTAATCAGGTCTAAAATTGAAATGTGGTTTTAAATATGTAATTTCTTGTTTCTTTTCCTCCCTAACTACCTGAGGATCAACCACCATGATGAATGACACAGTAACTATCTGGACCAGGAAGTTCATGACCAACTGACTGCTCCAGAGGAAACATATGGTCACCAATGTCCTTCACCCCGGGAAGGCAACAAAATGTAAAAGACCACAATGGATGTCATCTTCATATTAATATTTGGACTCAGAACCCATTTTGGTGGTGGTTAAACAATGGGCTTTGGCATGCTATCTGGTTCTTTCAATTATGCAAAGAAAAATGAACTCAAACATAGATTTGCAAGACATGGCTGGCATGAGAAGACGACGACCTTGAGAAAACAGCAAAAGAAATGCAAAGGCAGAATGAAGTCGAGAGACTGCAAAGGCCAATGTCGGTGCTGGCAATAAGCAAAAGGAGTAAAGATTTTGCAATGACTTTATTTGCAGTGACTGTACAAATTTTTCATGAGATGATCACTCAACTGTAAAGACTTTTACATATATATAAAACATCTTAATATTTTTCATCTTTGATTTCTTAGATGTTCTAGAAACTGATTTTTAGTGAGGAAAAACTACATTTATCTGAGTTGACCAGTTCCTTCAGTTTCACTTCCGTTTCTTTTTCTTCTGATAAATTTACACAGAATTCAATTTGCTACTTCTTGTTTTTAAAATCTCATTTTGTGTGATGTCTGTTCATGTCTCTAGCC
>NW_026658094.1:0-890 GCF_009828535.3 Hylobates moloch | reverse complement strand
GCTATTAATAGCCAATTTTCAGATAAGAAAATCAAAGCACAGTTTCTATAACTTACCCAAGCAGCTAGCTAGCAGGCAGCTCAGTTTGAGCCCGGGGAATCATATTCTAAAGACCATGTTCTCAATTACTAGAGCAGGTACCTCCCCAGAATCTAGCAGGTGGTTAACGAGTCTTTGTGGAATAAATGAACAGAAGGACAAGCAGATGGATGGATACATAGGTGGGTGGGTGCATAGATGGGTGGATGGATAGATGGGTGGGCGGGCAGGTGGACGAATGGATGGTTGAGTCAGTGAAGGGATGGCTGAGTGGATGGAGAAATGGATGAGTGGGTGAGGGGGTGGAGGGATAGATAAATGGATCGATGGGCGGGTGGATAGATGGTTAGATGAGTGAATGGGTAGATAGATGCATGGGTGAGTGGATGGATAGATGGGCTGGTGGGTGGGTAGGTGGATGACAGCTGGGTGCATAAGAGAGTGGGTTGGATAAATAGATGGGTGGGTGGGCAGATAGATGGGTAGGTGGGTGAATGGATGTGTGCATGTCTGGATGGATGGATGGATGGAAGGAAGGAAGGAAGGAAGGAAGGGTGGATGGATGGACGGACAGATGAACAGATGGACTTGGGCATTTATTAGGGGTCCTCCAAAGAATTGAGTGATTTCCCTAGGGTGTCTCATCACCTGCAGGTAGGTGGGCAAGGGGGCTTGCCTCTGTAATACTCATGATTATGGGCAGTGCTCAGCCTTAGTCACCACTCTCAGAACACTTTATTGACTAGGAAAGTCAAAACTGGCATTGATAACTAATGCAAATTGCAGCTATAACTAACAGAAGATGTTGAGCTGATGACAGCTGGGCAACCAATAATCAATAACTTGGCTGT
>NW_026658093.1:0-4341 GCF_009828535.3 Hylobates moloch | reverse complement strand
CACATTTCTAATGCTGTGCTGTGTACATACTTAAAATTTAATTAAATTAATTAAATCTATGCAATTGATTTCATCCAAGGAAAACCGGAATGAACCATGGGGCCCAGGCAATGGCAGTGCCAGTCCCTGCCTCCAGGAACAAAAGTGCTGTTGTCAGAGGTTGATTGTTCTGCCATCCAGGCTCAAACACCCCATTTACCATCTCGTCTTTACCATTTCCACTTCAAGGCATGCTTTAGCCAAACTCAAGAGCTGAACCATAACTTGGACTTCCAGTTTAGTATTGAATCTGCTATCAAATCCACTTTGTAATACAGATGGTCCCTGACTTATAATGGCTCGACTTACAATTTTTTGACTTTACAATGGTGCAAAAGCATTACACATTCAGCAGAAGCCATACTTTGAATTTTGATCTTTTCCCAGGAGAATGATGCAGTTTTACATTACTGTCTCATGAGGCTGGGCAGAAACAGTGAGTGGCAGCCCTCAGTCAACCATGCTGATAAACAGCAAAAACTCTACAGTGTACTGCATTGCCATTGTTTTTTGTTTGTTGGTTGGTTGTTTGGTTTTGTTTTGCTTTCTGAGGCAAGGTCTTACTCTGTCACCAAGCTGGAGTGGAGTGGCACGATCACTGTTCAAGGCAGCCTCGACAACCTGGGTTTAAGCAATCCTCCCATCTCAATCTCCCCAAGTAGCTGGGACTATAGGCGCACACCACCACACCCAGCCTCTTTTTTATATTTTTTTAGGGACAGGGTTTCACCATGTCGCCCAGGTTGGCCTCAAACTAATAGGCTCAAGTGATCCACCTGCCTTGGCCTTCCAGTGTTGGGATTATAGGCGTGAGACACCATGCTGGGCCACCAGTGTTATTTGAATCTAATATTTTGTGTGTTTGCATCCCATCATGTCTACAAAACACACATTTGTTTACAGTATTCAACACTTTATTATAAATAAGGCTTTGTGTTAGATGATTTTGCCCAACTATAAGCCAATGTAAAGTGTTCTGAGACAATTTAAAGTATGCTGGCTGAGATTTGATGCTCTGTAGGTTAGGTGCATTAAAGGTATTTTCAACTTAGGATAGGTTTATCAGGATATAACACCATCATAAGTCAAAGAGGACCTGTATTGTCATTTCTTTCCAGAATTTCTGCAAAATATCATTGTTCAAAAGACTGCTCATTTAAAGGACTGGGGACTCACATTTCTTCAGGTGTCTACCTATTATGTAGACGTTATTTTTTCTAGTTTCAGAGTACATCCAACAGTGTAAGAGACAAAGGGAAGTGTCCTTTTCCTCTATCCATAAAGAGGAATACAGAATAAGCACCTATGGAAACACTGCATGTAGGATATAAACTTCAGAATGAAAAAATATCCTTTTAATCTGCAGATTTCAAAGGAGATGAAATGAGCTAGGCCTTGGCATCAGAATTTAGAAAATCCTAACTTTATAATTTATAAAGTAAGCAACGAGGACAACAGCATGAGCAAGGAAAAATGTGGTGAACATAGTTGAAATGTATGGACTTTGACATCCCCCGAACCTCGATTTTATTGCAGACTTCCAGGGATATAATTTGCTATAGGTTATACATTCTCTCTAAATCATAGTTACTTTTTTTAGTGTTGCATTAAACATACTAAATGCCTAGCATTTATGGTTTATACTTTAATGTTTAAACTTATGGACATTAAAATATAATAAAATATTAATATTAAATATAACTTTAATGTTTATTAAACACTATACTACCTAGTATCTCATAAATTTAGTCACATACACCCCTACTGGTTCTAGGTGCAAGGTGCCTTGAGTAGACACACCTGGCTAGACTGGAGTTCAATTGGGAATGGATAGTAAGGGTTATAATCATATATAAACCCATGTAAAAATCCCTGTTTTACAAATTACAGTTGTTCTTCAGTCTCAGCACCTATTATATGCCAGACAACATCCTTGTGCCTCAGTTTCATTTTCTATAAAATGACAAACTAATGTCACCTATCTCAAAAACTTTTGTAAGGATTAAACGAGTTTATAAATGTAAAGGGCTTAGATGAGCATCCCCACTTATTTTTTCAGGATGAGGAGAATGATACTGAACACAAACTATCTTTAAAAAAATCCCTTGGGAGTTCTGGCCAGGGCAATCAGGCAAGAGAAAGAAATAAAGGGTATTCAAATAGGAACAGAGGAATGCAAATTATCTCTGTTTGCAGATGACGTGATTGTATACTTAGAAAACCCGATCATCTCAGCCCAAAAACTCCTTAAGCTAATAGGCAACTTAAGGAAAGTCTCAGGTTACAAAATCAATGTGAAAAATCACAAACATTCCTATACACCAATAACAGACAAGCAGAGAGACAAATATGAGAATACTCCCATTCACAATTGCTACAAAAAGAATAAAATATCTAGGAATACAACTTACAAAGGATGTGAAGGACCTCTTCAAGGAGAACTACAAACCACTGCTCAAGCAAATAAGAGGGGGCACAAACAAATGGAAAAAAAAATTCCATGCTCATGGATAGCAAGAATCAATATGATGAAAATGTCCATACTGCCCCCCAAAATTTATAGATTCAATGCTATTCCCATCAAGCTACCTTTGACTTTCTTCACAGAATTAGAACAAAAACTACTTTAAATTTTATACGGAAACAAAAAAGAGCCCATATACCTAAAATGATCCTAAGCAAACAGAACAAAGCTGGAGGCATCACACTACCTGTCTTGAAACTATACCACAAGCCTACAGTAACCAAAACAGCATGACACAGTTACCAAAGTAGATATATAGACCAATGGAAAAGAATAGAGGCCTCAGAAATAAAACCACACAACTACAGCCACTTGATCTTCGACAAACCTGACAAAAACTAGCAATGGGGAAACGTTTCCCTATTTAATAAATGGTGCTGGGAAAACTGGCTAGCCATGTGCAGAAAACTGAAACTGGACTCCTTTCTTACACCTTATACAAAAAATTAACTCAAGATGGATTAAAGACTGAAGTGTAAAACCTAAAACCATAAAAACCCTAGAAGAAAACCTAGGCAATGCCATTCAGGATATAGGCATGGGAAAAGACTACATGACTAAAACATCAAAAGCAATGGCAACAAAAGCCAAAATTGACAAATGGGATCTAATTAAGGAGTTTCTGCACAGCAAAAGGAACTATCATCAGAGTGAATAGGCAACCTATAGAATGGGAGAAAATTTTTGCAATCTACTCATCTGACAAAGGGCTAATATCCAGAATCTACAAGGAACTTAATCAAATTTACAGGAAATAAACAAACAACTACATCAAAAAGTGGGTGAAGAATATGAACAGACACTTCTCAAAAGAAGATATTTATGCAGCCAAAAACCATATACAAAAGCTCATCATCCCTGTCCATTAGAGAAATGCAAATCAAAAGCACAATGAGATACCATCTTATGCCAGTTAGAATGGCAATCATTAAAAAGTCATGAAACAACAGATGCTGGCGAAGATGTAGAGAATAGAAATGCTTTTACACAGTTGGTGGTAGTGTGAATTAGTTCAACCATTGTGGAAGACAGTATAGTGATTCATCAAGGATCTAGAACCAGCAATACCATTTAACCCAGCAATCCCATTACTGGGTATATACCCAAAGGATTATAAATCATTCTACGATAAAGACACATGCACACATATGCTTATTGAAGAATTATTTACAATAGCAAAGACATGGAACCAACCTAAATGCCCATCAATGGTAGACTGGAAAAAGAAAATGTGGCACATACATACCCTGCAAAACTGTGAAGCCATAAAAAAAGATGAGTTCATGTCTTTCACAGGGACACGGATGAAGCTGGAAACCATCATTCTCAGCAAACTAACACAGGAACAGAAAACCAAACGCGACATATTCTTACTCATAAGTGGTAGTTGAACAATGAGAACACATAGACACAGGGAGGGGAACGTCACACACCGGGGCCTGTCAGGGGGTGAGGAGCAACAAGAGGGAGAGCATTAGGACAAATACCTAATGCATCCGGGGCTTAAAACCTAGACGATGTGTTGACAGGTGCAGCAAACCACCATGGCACACATATACCTATGTAACAAACCTGCACGTTCTACACATGCATACCAGAACTTAAAGTAAAATAAAATAAAATAAATTTCCTGCCTTTGAATATATTTTCAAGAAACATATGTTTACATATACTTCTGTTAAATATTCTATTGGCTAGCAGAATATCAGCCTAATAATGTTTTCCCAACATGCAGCAGAATGTAACTTTTTGAACTGACTTTAAAAGACCAGTCTTCC
>NW_026658092.1:0-4341 GCF_009828535.3 Hylobates moloch | reverse complement strand
TGATGGAGATAGAGATGATGTTGGAGATGGAGATGATGATGGAGATGGAGATGATGGAGAAGATGGAGATGGAGATGATGGAGTAGGAGATGGAGGAGAAATGAGTGTCGAGAACTCTCGGACTCATCTAGAGCCTGTTGTAATTGGAGATGGGCTTGGATTTCAGTTTCCTGCAGCTGATACTCCAATCTTTCCTTCTTTTGAAGGACTTGAAGAGGATCTTCAGGGCCACAATAAAGAGGTTTCACTGGGCAGAGCCATGTATACCTTCCTAAATTTCCTTTGGCAAGGGGACACCCAATATTAATGCCTGATATATGATAATAAGAAAAGGCTCTGAATTCTGGATGTAGGTGATGAGAGAATAGGGGAGCCCAAGGATTTACGTTCCTCTTTCACCCCATGCTCATTTGTGCTCTTTCCTTCCTCAAGGACCCAACATTGGTGTACAGGCACAACAGTAGGCAGCAAACCCATAAGCCAACTCCCCCTCAATTTCTCCCCTTCATCCATTTCGGCTCCATATTCCTTTCACAGTTACTATGGGACTGAACGAAGGGGAACGAATGCAGAAATGAAAACAAAGGCAAAATAAATCTGTTTTAAGGAAGGGGTCAGGGGGCTTCTTGCTTCTAGTGAGCAAGGGCCCTGAGCTTCCACAGCCCTTCATATTTATTGGGTAGAAAGAGCAGGGAGGCGGTGGCTCACGCCTGTAATTCCAGCACTTTGGGAGGCCAAGGTGGGCGGATCACGAGGTCAGGAGATCGAGACCATCCTGGCTAACACATTGAAACCCCGTCTCTACTAAAAATACAAAAAATTAGCTGGGCGAGGTGGCGGGCGCCTGTAGTCCCAGCTATTCGGGAGGCTGAGGCAGGAGAATGGCGTGAACCCCACGGGGCAGAGCCTGCAGTGAGCCGAGATCGCCCCACTGCACTCCAGCCTGGGAGACAGCAAGACTCTGTCTCAAAAAAAAAAAAAAAGTATTAAGTCTCAGATTCAGGAACTTCTTGTGTCATTTATTTATGCCTTCTTTAATGTCTCTCAGGAATGTTTTAAAGTTCTTGAACATATTTTGTTAAATTTATTTCTAAATATTTCATATTTTTATGCTATTGTGAAGTACTTTTTTTGTTGCCAAGCATGTATTTGCTAGCTATATACCAACCTGGTATAGATATCTACTTTTTATACACTGGCCTTTTTATCTTAGGACCTTGCTAAACTCAATTATTAGATCTAGTAGCCTTTTAGTAGATAATTTAGAATTTTCAACATTATCATGTCATATGTAAATACAGACAGTTTGGGTTCCGCCTTTACAATCATTATATTCTTTTTTTAATGAGAAGTGATGAATGTTGACATATTTATATTATTCCTAATGTTGGGGAAAATCAGCTTGTCAAATATTTGATCACATATATATCAAATGTGCTGTTAGCTGTTTTTCATAGGTGTGCTGTATCAGGTGGAAGAAATCACCATCTTGTTTAGTTTGTTGCGTGTATCATAACCTGGTTTTGAATTTTGTAAAATGCTTTTGTTACATTTTGAGATTTTTTTTTTTTTTTTTTTTGAGACGGAGTCTCACTCTGTCGCCCAGGCTGGAGTGCAGTGGCGCAATCTCGGCTCACTGCAGGCTCCGCCCCCCGGGGTTCACGCCATTCTCCTGCCTCAGCCTCTCCGAGTAGCTAGGACTATAGGCGCCCGCCACCACGCCCGGCTAATTTTTTTTGTATTTTTAGTAGAGACGGGGTTTCACCGTGGTCTCGATCTCCTGACCTCGTGATCCGTCCACCTCGGCCTCCCAAAGTGCTGGGATTACCAGCGTGAGCCACCGTGCCCGGCACATTTTGAAATTTTTATTTTAGTCTGCTAATATAAATAGTTTGAATTGTTGAATCAAACTTCTATTCTTGATAAACCTCACTAGGTTATGATTTATTATTGTTTGTATATGGCTGGATTCAATTTGCTAAATGTCTTTTTGTTTTGTTTTAGCATGAGTGCAAGTTTATTTTAAAAGGCTTTAGAACAAGAAAGAAAGGCAAGTATGCTTGGAAGAGACCCAGTGGGGTGATTTGAAGGACAAGTGCCTCAATTTGCTAAAATTTTCTTAAGGCTCTGTGTCTATATTCATGTGATTATTGGTCTGTAGTTTTGTTTAATGTCATTGCCTGCTTTAGTGTCCTGTTAATGCTAACTTTCATATAGTCCAGAATTGTTTGAACCTTTGTCCTCTTGGAAGTTTGTATACAATTGGTATTACTTCTTCCTTTAATTATTTCATAAAAGTTCTTACATATTCTAGGGATGACCCTCAGCTGATGCCATCAAGAAAAAGGAATCTCAGTCCTACAACCACAAAGAACTTAAATATGCTAACAACTCAAATAAGCAAGAAACAGGTTCTCCCTGAGACTCTAGAAAGGAACATAATCATGCCAACACTTTGATTTTAACCCAGTGAGACTTCTGTTATACTTATATATTCGTGTTGTTTAAACCATAAGTTTGTGGTGATTTGTCAGGATAGCAATAAAAAGCTAATACATCAACATTATTCTGTGAACATTTATTTATTTTCCAATGCAGTATTTCCTCAAATCATGTTGTACCTTTTCTGCCACAACTTGAAAACAGCCTCTTCTCTAAGGAGTTCTGGTTCCTTTTATTAAAAAATTATATAAACCAATAACTGGGTATTAAATATGCTCAAAACTACTGGAATGCCATGGCTTGCTAGGCTGTCTCAGTAAAGATAGGGAATATGTACACATTTATCTATACATTGAATTATTTATCTGTAGTTAAACCTACAAATATTTCAGAAGTTGGATATTTAAAAATACTCATAAGATTACAGTAGCATACTCATATAAGGCTTTTATTTATCGGCAAAGATATGGTATAGTAAGAGGATGCAACACCAAATGCACAATGAATAAAATAACAAATGGATAAACTGGGCTTCATAAAATTAAGACAATCTGCTCTAGGAAAGATACTGTTAAGAACTGAAAACAAGGCCAAGCATGGTGGCTCATGCCTGTAATCCCAGCACTTTGGGAGGCTGAGGCAGGATGATCACTTGAGGCCAGGAGTTAGACTAGTCTGTGCAACAAAGCACGACCTCATCTCTAAATTTTAAAAAAGAAAACAAAAGCCACGGACCATGAGAAAATATTGGCAATGCTTATATCAAATAAGGAATTTGTCTCCAGAAATATTAAGAACTTGTAACCAACCAAATGTTTTTAAAAAACAGGCAAAAAATACTAACAGACATTTCACTAAAGAAGATATATGGGTGACAAGTAAACACATTGTAACAAATGCTCAAAACTGAGTCATCGGAAAAATACAAATTAAGAACTACAATTAAATACTACTTCACACTTAGTAAAATGGCTAAAATGAATGGCCTATCACTTCTATACATATAAACTGTCAGTAATGTGAAGAAATGGAAAATCTAATATATTCCAGGAGGAAATATGAAATGCTAACCATTTAGAACACAATTTGGCAAGTTCTTAAACTTTCAAACATTTGGATCAACTTACAGAATAACTGAGTGAGGAGCTTGCAGACCTGTTACACAGCCAAAAGGGTGAAAATTATAAAAACACAATTCAGTCTCTGGAAATGGTCATAAGGGTGTACGGCAAATAAATATTTATTAAAGAAGATCTAACATTCATAAGAACAGCAAAAGTGAGTCACATCTGAAACAAGACCACTCCTTTCCTCCCCCAACTCCAAACTCAGCGAGATTAAAACTCCATTCGACTGGTGCAGCCAAGAACACAGGGCTCCCTCTCTCTGGAGCTCCAAGGCAGAGGGCTATCTTCTCAGGAGGGACAATCTGTCAGGAATTCTCATCTTGCCTCCAGTGTGCATATTTAAATGAATGATGTTCAATTGCCAGCTCCCTCATAAAGGCCATCCTCAGACTTTCTGTTTTAAGTGAGGTCATATTGATTCAGAGACAGTACATAACCTGCCACCCTAAGGCCTTTCTCCAGTCTAAACTTTCTGGTGTTGAATAGGGTTAGAACCTTTTTCCATGTTCACTACATTGTCCACGTTGTGAACTGTCCAGTGTTGAATGAGAACTGGAGGTGTGGCTAATGGATTTCCATCTGTTACCTTCAAGATTTTGTTCCACTGTGAACTTTCTGGTGTTGAATGAGGTTGAAACACTGGCTAAAGGATTTCACACAATCACTGCATTTCTCCAGTATGAATCCTTCGATGTTTAAAAAGACTGGAGTTGTGGCGAAAAAACTTCCCACATTCCCTGCACTCATAAGGCTTTGCTCCAGTGTGAACCCT
>NW_026658091.1:0-4341 GCF_009828535.3 Hylobates moloch | reverse complement strand
GTCCCATATTTCTTGGAGGCTTTGTTCACTCCTTTTCATTCTTTTTTCTCTAATCTTGTCTTCATGCTTTATTTCATTAAGTTGATCTTCAATCTCTGATATCCTTTTTTTCCACTTGATTGATCCAGCTATTGATACTTGTGTATGCTCCATGAAGTTCTCGTGCTGTGTTTTTCAGCTCCATCAGGTCATTTATATTCTTAACTGGCTATTCTAGTTAGCAGTTCCTCTAGCCTTTTCTCAAGGTTCTTAGCTTCCTTGCACTGGGTTAGAACATGCTCCTTTAGTTCAGAGGAGTTTGTTATTACCCACTTTCTGATGCCTACTTCTGTCAATTTGTCAAACTTATTCTCTGTCCGTTTTTGTTCCCTTGGTGTTGAGGAGTTGTGATACTTTGGAGGATAAGAGGAATTTTAGTTTTTGGAATTTTCATCATTTTTGCACTGGTTTTTTCTCATGTTTGCTGATTTATCAACCTTTGGTTGTTGCTATTGGTGACCTTCAGATGGAGTTCTTGTGTGGTCATCCTTTTTGTTGATATTGATGCTATTGCTTTCTGTTTGTTAGTTTTCTTCTAACAGTCAGGCCCCTCTTCTACAGGTCTGCTGGAGTTTGCTGGGGGTCTACTCCAGACCCTGTTTGCCTAGGTATCACCAGCAGAGGCTGCAGAACAGCAAAGATTGCTGCCTGCTCTTTCCTCTGGAAGCTTCCTCCCAGAGGGGCACCCGCCAGATGCCAACCAGAACTCTCCTGTACGAGATGCCTGTTGGCCCTTGCTGGGAGGTGTCTCCGCATCAGGAGGCATGGTGGTCAGGGACCTACTTGAGGAGGCAGTCTGTCCCTTAGCAGAGTTTGAGCACTGTGCTGGGAGATCCACTGCTCTCTTCAGAGCTGGCAGGCAGGAATGTTTAAGTCTGCTGAAGCTGCGCTCACAGCTGCCCCTTCCCCTAGGTGCTCTGTCCCAGGGAGATGGGAGTTTTATCTATAAGCCCCTGACTGGGGCTGCTGCCTTTCTTTCAGAGATGCCCTGCCCAGAGAGGAGGAATCTAGAGTCGCAGTCTGACTACAGTGGCTTTGTGAGGCTGCAGTGGGCTTCACCCAGTCCAAATTTCCCAGCAGCTTTGTTTACACTTTGAGGGGAAAACCGTCTACTCAAGCCTCAGGAATGGTGGACACCCCTCCACCAACCAAGCTCAAGTGTCCCAGGTTGACTTCAGACTGCTGTGCTGACAGTGAGAATTTCAAGCTGGTAGATCTTAGCTTGCTGGGCTCCATGGGGGTGGGATCCACTGAGCAAGACCACTTGGCTCCTGGCTTCAGCCCCCTTTCCAGGGGAGTGAACGGTTCTGTCTTGCTGGCGTTCTAGGTGCCACTGGGGTGTGAAAGAAACACTCCTGTGGCTAGCTCAGTGTCTGTCCAAATGGCCGTCCAGTTTTGTACTTGAAACCCAGGGCCCTGGTGGCGTAGGCATGCAAGGGAATCTCCTGGTCTGTGGGTTGCGAAGACTGTGGGAAAAGCATAGTGTCTGGGCCAGAATGCACCATTCCTCATGGCATGGTCCCTCACGGCTTCCCTTGTCTAGGGGAGGGAGTTCCTCAACCCCTTGCACTTCCCGGGTGAGGCGACGCCCCGCCCTGCTTCTGCTCACCCTCCATGGGCTACACCCACTGTCTAACCAGTCCCAGTGAGATGAACCAGCTATCTCAGTTGGAAATGCAGAAATCATCCGCCTTCTGCATTGGTCTCACTGGGAGCCACCATCCAGAGCTGTTCCTATTCCACCATCTTGCCCAGAAATCTCGAAGTGGTACTTTTAATACATTATATAACTTAACTTTCATCTTGGTATTCCTATTTTTAGATGAAGAAACTAAAATTCATAGAAGTTATGTAAGTACCCTAGGGTCACACAGAAAGAGGCTGTACAAACATTTGAACTTAAGACACTCAAACCCTGAATGTTGGCCTCATTCTATTTTTTGTCACAGTGCTTCTTCACAAAGTAGAGTTTGTAGTAACCAGCAGCCCCAATTCTTATTACAAGGTCCCTTGATCAGAATAAAAAAGACTTCAAGTTCCAACAAATCTTAGGAGAGGTCTCGGATTTGACTTGTGGGGGTCACACACCAACCTCCAGGCCAAAGGTCAGAGTACTATGATTTTATATTCTCTTATAAGAAAGTGAAGACTGTTTGAGACGTCTAAAACAAACAAAAACATTCTTGCATCTCATATTTGTGTCAGGCCATAGTTTAAAAGACATCTGCCAAGTAACACTGTTCATTAAAAACACAATACTATAAGCATTAAGTTTGTTGGTCAATGCTAGTGTGATGAGGAGGGCTCCAGTCTGTTGGCAAACAACATGATAGAATACACTGGAGATCAGGCTGCTCAGTCTCTCTCTCTCTCTCTCTCTCTCTCTCCCCTCTCTCCTCTCTCCTCTCACCTCTGTCCTTTCTCCTCTCTCTCCCTCTCCCGCCCCCCTGCATCCTCAGGTAAGCTGTTTTCCCCCAAATACCCCTTTTCTAATCTTTCTTTGGCCTTGCAGTGCTGGTTTTGCCTGTAGAACCATGAATCTTCCAGTTTTAAGGCCTGATTTTTACAGCCATAGCAGGGAATGTATATATTCCATGCAATGCCCAGCTTAATCCAGCCAGAACTTCACAGAGGGAAATGAAAACCTAAGTCATTGCTGAGTGAATTGAATCCATATAATGGAAACTGGAATAAAAATACAACTTTTAGCTTTTGCTGGATCAACATAACTTTAAAGTAAAACAAACTGGGTTATAATTGAGTTCATTTGATCAGTGTAGATGGAACTTTCTTAGCCTTTTGCAGCACATGCTTTTTTTGGGATATGCCTAAATATCTCATACCAACCTTCAGCATTTCTGAAATATACCCCTTGCAGGGAGGGGCTCACCTCTTCCCTCCTCCTCCATTAAGTCAGTGTAACTCTGAATGTGGACTCCTCTTCTATATATCACTACACTGCAAGATATCACAACCTTTACTTTCTCTCAATTATATTATAAAAATTGTAAGTTATTTTTAAATTTCCAACTATTGGCCGGGCCTAGTGGCTCACGCCTGTAATCCCAGCACTTTGGGAGGCCGAGGCGGGCGGATCACGAGGTCAGGAGATTGAGACCATGGTGAAACCCCGTCTCTACTAAAAATACAAAAAATTAGCCAGGCGTCATGGCGGGCACCCGTAGTCCCAGCTAACCGGGAGGCTGAGGCAGGAGAATGGCATGAACCCGGAAGGCGGAGCTTGCAGTGAGCCGAGATCGCGCCACTGCACTCCAGCCTGGGCGACAGAGCAAGACCCCGTCTCAAAAAAAAAAAGAAAAAAAAAAATTCCAACTATTAAACTACAATATTGATGTTGCTCTTACAACCTCCCTGTTCACTCCATATACTACCCATGGAGAGGAGGGTCTGATGTGCCCCCCTAGGAAGAAGTATCCCTTCATTGAGGGTCACAGGCAAACATGCTTGTTAATAATACTTGCTGATTGTAGACTCTACTTTTCCCCTGATATATTACCTTTTTGTAAACTTCCTCAAGGTAGTTTCTGAACCTCAGTTCCTTCCATGTAAAAGACACACAGCAAAACTTGAAAAGGTTGTTATGAAAATTCCTGGGATTATCTGTGGAAAGTGCTTGGCACAGTGTCTGCAATACAGTACGTGTTCAATGAACGCCAGATAATAGTGATCAGGGCTGCTGTGTACAGTTGTATGAGCTGTACTACACAGCTCCGGGGGTTGCAAATTTAACTATGATGTGAAGGATGGCCCCTGGAATTGGGATAGGTAGGAAATGACAGTTAGACGGATAGACAGATAAATAAAAATGTCTATGTACAGTCATCCCTTGGTGTTGGCAGGGGATCGGTTCCAGGATCCTTGCAGATATACCAGAATCTTCACATACTCCAGTCCCGAAGTCAACCCTGCAGAATCCACGTATATGACGTCAGCCCTCTATATCTGCAGGTTTCACATTCTGCAATTACTGTCTTTTTGAGCTGCATTTGATTTCAGATATGAAAACCAAGGATACAGAGAGCTGACTGTATTTATTGAAAAAAAAAAAATCCATGTATAAGTGAACCAGGACAGTACAAACCCATGTTGTTCAAAAGTCAATTGTATACGGATTACATAATACTACAGTCCCTGCTTATCTGCAAGGACTGCAGTGTAGTTTCAGTTACCTGCTATCAACCACAGTCTGAAAATAGGACAATACAATACAATAAGATATTCTGAGAGAGAAAGAGCACATTGACATAATTATCTTGTTATAATTGTTCTATTACTGTTGGT
>NW_026658090.1:0-4342 GCF_009828535.3 Hylobates moloch | reverse complement strand
GCGGGCGGATCACCTGAGGTCAGGAGTTCAAGACCAGCCTGGCCAACGTGGTGAAACTCTGTCTCTACTAAAAATACAAAAATTAGATGGGCATGGTGGCGGGCAGAAGAATCGTTTGAACCCAGGGGGCAGAGGTTGCAGGCGAGCTGAGATCACACCACTTAACTCTCGGCCTGGGCAAAAGAGCGAGATCTGTCTCAAAAAAAAAAGCTTCAAAGAGGAACAAAGAGAACAAGTTTCAAGAACACTACCAGACAATAGTAAATTGTGATATGATACTTGACCATTATATTATAATGACTAATTTATAGCAGTGTGGATTTTAAAATGGACAGATGGTATCCATTGCAATTTTAAGTCTTTATAACAGAAACTGTTACAATAATTGATACACAGAAATTTTCTGGCATGAAATTCCATCATTGAATATATCTGAAGAGGAGTGTGATTATAGCAAAAACAAATTACTATTCTTATATGAAAAATAGTGGCCGTGTGTAAGTAGATAAGACATATAAAGGTGGAACAGTGTGTGATAAAGTCAAAATTCTGCTATGGCCTAGCTGATCGCTAAAAATTGCACTTGGAATACTGAAAATATATACTATTGAGTGTGTGTGAATGATATACTAGGACCTCGCGACTTGAAGTATGGTATGGGACCAGCAGAATCAGTATCACCTGGAAGCTTGTTAAAAATGCAAGTTATTTGGTTCCACCCCAGACCTACTGAATCAGAAATTCTGGGAGCTGGGCCAGAAATCTGTGTCCTACAAGCCCTCCAGGTGCTCCCAGTGCATGCTACAGTTTGAGAGGCACCATTCTAATTAGTTACAAGCGCTCTCCTGATGGCTTGTAGAATTGCCCAAGCAAGGGACTTCAGCATGGAGAAGTACGTGATGTACAGGCTTCTCTTGCAGCAATAAACCAACTTAGTAGACCACCACTGTTGCAATCACTCCTTTCACCCAATCGTCAAACCTAGATGTTAGCTGGGTTAAAACAGCCTCATTTTCTTTATCACTTTTTTTTTTTTTTTTTTTTTTTTTTTGAGACAGGGTATCACTTTGTTACCCAGGCTGGAGTGCAGTGGCATGATCTTAGCCCACTGCAGCCTCAACTTCCAAGGCTCAAGTGATCCTCCTGCCTCAGTCCCTCAAGTAGCTGGGATTATAGGCGCCCACCACCATGCCCAGCTAATTGTTGTATTTTTCGTAGAGACAGGGTTTCGCCATGTTGCCCAGGCTGATCTCAAACTCCTGGCCTCAAGCAATCCTCCCGCCTCAGCCTCCCAAAGTGCTGGGATTACAGGTGTGAGGCACCATGCCCAGCTCTTTATTATTTATGTATTAATTAAAGACTAAGTTGTAGGAGGGTAGTTTTTGAACCAGTTATCAATTAGCATCAGTAAGTATTTATTAAGTGTATATTTTGTTCTAGGAGCAGCAAAATACATACAAAGTGAACTAAAAGATGATTGTTGTTTAGCATGTGGTTAAGGAGAAAATATAAACTTGAAAAATTAAATGGCAATGTCAGATAATAACACAAGAGCTATTCCTAGGCATTATATGACTAATTATAAAATAAGGGGAAAATTCACTGAAAAGGAAGAGATCTCTGGATTGAATAGGTCTGTGAAGACATCACTCAAGGTTCCTTCACTGAGCATATGTTTAGGAAGTAGCTGCTCCAGGAAGGGCCTTGGGCAGGTGCTGGAGAGAATGTGGAACTTGAACTAGGCTTCTGGAAAAGGCAATTCAAACGGCAGGAACATAACAAACAAAGGTATCATATGAGAAGTTTACACAGCAATTCTGGTTGCTCTGTCCTTGCATATCTCCAAGGAAACCTGGACCCATGATTGACTGTTGGTCAACCCTTGGTATGTGGCCCTTGGAAGGTTCTTTATGCTAATGTTGATGATTTTGTTGTATGCACCTAGAGCAATGAACCATGACCTACTAGCTTGTCAGAATTGTTTTGCACAAACATCAAGACTGATCATGCATGCCAGGTTTCATTATTAGGGTTCTGAGTTTCAGTTGCCAAGGATGGTCATGTGGTAGAATGTACCTACGTGACCAGACCTCCATAAAAGCCTTAGGCCCTGAGACTTGCATTGGGTAGAGAGATTCTGCTAGAAGGAAAGATTGTCCTGTGTGACTCTGGTTGGAAAAAACTTGAAAGCGTGTATCTGACCTCTCTGTATTTTACCCAATGCCTATCTTCTTTCTGCAACTTTTGCTGTCTACTTTTTGCTGTAAAAAGTCTTAGCCATGAATATAACCTGATATTGAGCCTTTTGAGTGTTTCTAAAAAAACACCATACTAGGAGTGGTTATGGAACCCCTGAAATATGGCCTGTGACAAGATGCAAAATACACATAATTTTTGGGTAGAAACAATAAATATTAAAATCTGATGGGAAAAGTCAATTCTTGATTGATGAATCTTGGTAAAGAATACATAGGTGTCCATTGTACCATTCTTTTTCTTTTTCTTTTTTTGTTTTTTTTTTGAGACAGGGTCTTGCAGTCACCCCGGCTAAAGTGCAGTAGCACAATGATGGCTCACTGCAGCCTCAACCTCCTGGGCTCAAACCGTCCTCCCACCTCAGCCTCCCGAGTACCTGGGACTGTAGGTGTACGCCACCACACTCAGCTAATTTTTGTATTTTTTGTAGAGACAGTCTCCTTGTGTTGCCCAGGCTGGTCTCAAACACCTGAGCTCAAGTGATCCTCCCCCCTCAGCCTCCCAAAGTGCTGGGATTACAGGTGTGAACAACTGCACCTTGCCTCATTGTACTATTCTTTAAAGTTTCCTGTAAGTTTGACATTTTTCAAAATATAAATTTATAGAAAAATGAGTAGTATTGGGCAAATAGTACTCAAGAAATGTTAGCAGTTGAGAAGTCAATTATCATATGTATGCATGGGCATATGTGTGTATAGAATCATAGAATTGTATGTTATCTTGAAGAATAATCATTTTACACTTTACTGTTTAGTCAAGCCTGTCCATCTTTTCCTATGTTTGCTTGGATGTGTGTTTTCTATTCCTTTTTTGACCGCATACTCCTGCCTCAGGCAGATGGGGGGCCCTGAGTCCCTGGCCTGGAAGTGGGCCTGAGGCTGTGGTGAATGGAGCCAAGAGAATAATTACCAGGTCAGTTTCCTATGGAGTTTCTGGGTCAGTAATGCCAAAACCAACAGTCCAGGGTCAGGATGCCGAATTCAGACAGGGCAATAAAAAAGAGAAAGCTCTAATTCAAAGTTGATCGTTCTGACAGAGAAGGCAATGCAAAGGAAGTTCAAACAGTCAGACAAGCCAGGAGTGATTCCTGAGAAAAAAATGCACACAGTGCCAATTTCCTTTTTTAACTGATTCCTGCCACAGCTAACATCGGGGGCATATCCTGAAGTGAGTGATGCAGCTGGGGAGTGCACCATTGTATTCTCACAGAGTTTTCTCTCCGCCTGAGATTGACTAAATACTCACTTATAGTTTCTCCTTTTTTTATTGTTTGAGATTTTACATTTAATTCTTTTTTATGCATTTTCTACTTATGTATTACATTTAACATCTCTAGTTAGAAAACTGCATTTATATATGGGTAAGATTGGTTTCTACCGTGCTAGCTTCCTCAGTTTTATTAGTAAGATATGCATAGTGGTCAAGAACATGAATTCTAGGCCAGGCGCCGTGGCTCACACCTGTAATCTCAGCACTTTGGGAGGCCGAGGTGGATGGATCACCTGAGGTCAGCAGTTCAAGACTAGACTGGCCAACATGGTGAAACCCCATCTCTACTAAAAATACAAAAATTAGCTGGGCATCACGGTGCGTGCATGTGATCCCAGCTACTCAGGAGACTGAGGCAGGAGAATCGGTTGAACCCATGAGCAAGAGGTTACAGTGAGCCAAGATCGCGCCACTGCACTCCAGCCTGGGTGACAAAGTGAGACTTTGTCTCAAAAATAAATAAATAAATAAAATAAAATAAGAACAATGCAGAGAAGATTAGCAAGGCCCTTGCACAAGGATGTCGTGAAAATTTGCAAAGCATTCCATACATTTTATCTGAAGTGTTCTCATCATGTACACACACAAAAACATAACTATGTCAGGTGATGGTTAATTAGCTTGATTCTGGTGATTATTCCACAGTGCACACATGTTTCAAAGCATCAAGTTGTACGCCCTAAATATATACAATTCAAATTTGTCAACTATACCTTATTAAAGCAGCAGCAGCAGAAGGGGTGTTACCAAACTGCCCAATACTATAGTTGCCACAGCCCCCTCTGCCCTTCCTGTTCTCTTTTTTCTGCCTTTCTAT
>NW_026658089.1:0-4344 GCF_009828535.3 Hylobates moloch | reverse complement strand
AAGAGTGTTTCAAAACTCCTGAATCAAAAGTAAGGTTCAACACTGCTGGTTGAATGCAAAGATCAGAAAGAAGTCTCACAGAATGCTTCTGTGTAGTTTTAATTTGATCATATTCCTTTTTCCACTATAGGCCCCTAAGTGCTCCGAATGTCCGCTTGCAGTTTCTACAGAAAGAGTGTTTCAGAACTTCTCAATCAACTGTAAGGTTCAACATTGTTAGTTGAATGTTAGCTGAAAGAGTGTTTCAGAACTTCTTAATCAACAGTAGTATTCAACTCTGTTATTTGAAGGCACAGAACAGAAAGAAGTTTGGCAGAATGATTCTGTGTCGTTTTTATTTCAAGAAATTCCTTTTTCCTCTATAGGCCCCTTAGTGCTCCGAATGTCCACTTGCAGTTTCTACAGAAGGAGTGTTTCAAAACTCCTCAATCAAAAGTAAGTTTCCACTCTGCTTGTTGAATGCCCAGATAAGAAAGATATTTCGCAAAATTCTTCTGTGAAGTTTTTATTAGAAGATATTACTTTTTCCTCTATAGGCCCCATTGAGCTCCGAATGTCCGCTTGCAGTTTCTACAGAAAAAGAGTTTCAGAACTTCTCAATCAAAAGTAAGGTTCAACTCTGGTAGTTGAATGCATAGAACAGATAGAAGTTTGGCAGAATGATTCTGTGTAGTTTTTATTTGAAGATATAGCTTTTTCCACTATAGGCCCCTTATTGCTCCAAATGTCGGCTTGCAGTTTCTACAGAAAGAGTGTTTGAGAGCTTCACAATCAACAGTAAGGTTCAACTCTGTTAGTTGAATACAAAGAACAGAGAGAAGTTTGGCAGAATGATTCTGCGTAGTTTATTTGAAGATATTTCTTTTTCCACTATAGGCCCCTTAGCAGTCCCATTGTCCCCGTCCAGTTTCTACAGAAAGAGTTTTTCTCCCCTCCTCAATCAAAAGTAAGGTTCAACTCTGCTAGTTGAACGCACAGATCAGAAAGCAGTTTCGCAGAATGCTTCTGTTGATTTCTTATTTGAAGATACTCCTTTTTCCACTATAGGCCGGTTAGCGCTCCGAATATCCGCTTGCAGTTTCTACAGAAAGAGATTTTCACAACTTCTCAATCAAAAGTAAAGTTCAAATCTGCTAGTTGAATGCAAATATCAGAAAGTAGTTTGGCAGAATGATTCTGTGTAGTTTTTATTTGAAGGTGTTATTTATTCCACTATAGGCACCTTAGTGCTCCGTATGTCCACTTGCAGTTTCTACAGAAAGAGTTTTTCAAAACTCCTCAATCAAAAGTAAGGTTGAACTCTGCTAGTTGAATGCACAGATCAGAAAGAAGTTTTACAGAATGCTTCTGTGTAGTTTTAATATGAAGATATTCCTTTTTCCACTATAGGGCCCTCAGTGTTCTGAATGTCCGCTTACAGTTTCTACAGAAAGAGTGTTTCAGAACTTCTCAATCAACAGTAAGGTTCAACTCTGTTAGTTGAATGCACAGAACAGAAAGAAGTTTGGCAGAATGCTTCTGTGTAGTTTTTATTTGAATATATTCCTTTTTGCACTATTTGCCCATTAACGCCCGGAATGTCTGCTTGCAGTTTCTACAGAAAGAGTGTTTCAGAACTTAACAATCAACAGTAAGGTTCAACTCCGTTATGTGAATACACGCAACAGAAAGAACTTTGGCAGAATGCTTCTCTGTAGTTTTTATTTGAAGATATTCCTTTTTCCACTGTAGGATCCATAGCGCTCTGAATGAACCCTTGCAGTTTCTACAGAAACAGTGTTTCAAAACTCCTAAATCAAAAGAAAGGTTCAACTCTGCTGATTGAATGCTCAGATAAGAAAGAAGTTTCACAGAACGATTCTGGGTAGTTTTAATATGAAGATATTCCTTTTTCCATTATAGGCCCCATAGCGCTCCGAATATCCGCTTGCACTTTTTACAGAAAGAGTGTTTCAGAACTTCTCAATCAAAAGTAAGGTTCAACTGTCTTAGCTTAATGCACATATCAGAAAGAAGTTTCGCAGAAAGCATCTGTGTTGTTTTTATTTGAAGATATTCCCTTTTCCACTATAGGCCCCTTAGCGCTCCGAATGTCCGCTTGCAGTTTGTACAGAAAGAGAGTTTCAGAACTTCTCAATGAAAAGTAACGTTCAACTCTGTTAGTTGAATGCACAGAACAGAAAGAAGTTTGGCAGAATGATTTTGTGTAGTTTTTAATTCAAGATATTCCTTTTTCCACTATAAGCCCCTTAGCACTCAGACTGTCCACTTACACTTTCTACAGAAAGGGTTTTTCAAAACTCCTGAATCAAAAGTAACGTTGAACTGTGCCAGTTGAATGCACAGATCAGAAAGAAGTTTCGCAGAATGCTTCTGTGCAATTTTTATGTGAAGATATTCCTTTTTCCACATTAGGCCCCTTAGCGATCCGAATGTCCGCTTGCAGTTTCTACAGAAAGGGAGATTCAAAACTTCTCAATCAAAAGTAATGTTCAACTGTGTAAGTTGAATGCACAGATCAGAAAGAAGTTTCGCAGAATGCTTCTGTGTAGTTTTTATTTGAAGATGCTTTTTCCACTATAGGCACCATAGCACTTCCAATGTCGGCTTGCAGTTTCTACAGAAAGAGAGTTTCAAAACTTCTCTATCAAAAGTAAGGTTCATCTCTGTTAGTTGAATGCACAGAACAGAAAGAAGTTTGGTAGAAAGCTTCTGTGTAGTTTTAATTTGAAGATATTCCTTTTTCCACTATAGGCCCCTTAGTGCTCCGAATGTCACCTTGCAGTTTCTACAGAAAGACTGTTTCAGAACTTCTCAATCAACAGTAAAATTCAACTGTGTTAGTTGAATGCACAAAACAGGAAGAAGTTTGGCAGAAAGCTGCTGTGTAGTTTTTATTTGAAGATATTCCTTTTTCCACTATAGGCCCCGTAGCGCTCCGAATGTCCGCTTGTAGTTTCTACAGAAAGAGAGTTTCACAGCTTCTCAATCAAAAGTAAGGTTCAACTGTGCTAGTTGATTGCACAGATCAGAAATACGTTTCACAGAATGCTTCTGTGTAGTTGTTATTTGAAGATATTCCTTTTTCCAGTATAGGCACCTTAGCGCTCCGAATGTCCACATGCACTTTCTACAGAAAGAGAGTTTAAGAACTTCTCAATCAAAAGTAAGGTTCAACTCTGATAGTCTAATGCACAGCAAGGAAAGAAGTTTGGCAGAATGATTCTTTGTATTTTTTCTGTCAAGATATTCCTTTTACCACTATAAGCCTATTATTGCTCGGAATGTCCACTTGCACTTACTACAGAAAGAGTGTTTCAACACTCCTCAATCAAAAGTAAGGTTCAACTCTGCTAGTTGAATGCAAAGATCAGAAAGAAGTTTCACAGAATGCTTCTGTGTAGTTTTAATTTGAACGTATTTCTTTTTCCACTATAGGCCCCTCAGTGCTCCGAATGTCCGCTTGCAGATACTACAGAAAGAATATTTCAGAACTTCTCAATCAACAGTAAGGTTCAACAGTGTTAGTTGAATGTTAGTTGAAAGAGTGTTTCAGAACTTGTCAATCAACAGTAGTTTTCAACTCTGTTATTTAAATGCACAGAAAAGAAAGAAGTTTGGCAGAATGATTCTGTGTAGTTTTTATTTCAAGTAATTCCTTTTTCCACTATAGGCCCCTTAGTTCTCCGAATGTCCACTTGCAGGTTCTACAGAAAGAGTGTTTCAAAACTCCTCAATCAAAAGTAAGGTTCACCTCTGCTAGGTGAATGCACAGATCAGAAAGAAGTTTCGCAGAATGCTTCTCTGTAGTTTTAATTTGAAGATATTCCTTTTTCCACTATAGGCCCCTTAGTGCTCCGAATGTCCGCTTGCAGTTTCTACAGAAAGAGTGTTTCGGAACTTCTCAATCAACCGCAAGGTTCAACTCTGTTGGTTGAATGCACAGAACAGAAAGAAGTTTGGCAAAATGATTCTGTGTAGTTTTTATTTCAAGATATTCCTTTTTCCGCTATAGGCCCATTAGCGCTCCGAATGTCTGCTTGCAGTTTCTACAGAAAGAGAGTTTCACAAATTCTCAATCAAAGTAACGTT
This sequence comes from Hylobates moloch, assembly GCF_009828535.3. Taxonomy (NCBI): domain Eukaryota; kingdom Metazoa; phylum Chordata; class Mammalia; order Primates; family Hylobatidae; genus Hylobates; species Hylobates moloch. The sequence continues at coordinate 252 of NW_026658089.1, read as the reverse complement.
CAATTCTGCTAGTTGAATGTACAGATGAGAAGGAAGTTTCGCAGAATGCTTCTGTGTAGTTTGTATTTGACGATGTTACTTTTTACACTATAAGCCCCTTATCGCTCCGAATGTCCGCTTGTAGCTTCGAAAGAAAGAGTGTTTCAGAACTTCTCAATCAACAGTAGGGTTCAACTCAGTTGAATGCACAGAACAGAAAGAAGTGTGGCAGAATGATTCTGTGTAGTTGTTATTTGAAGATATTCCTTTTTA
>NW_026658088.1:0-4345 GCF_009828535.3 Hylobates moloch | reverse complement strand
GTTTCTGGAATCACCACCCCGATGATGAAACTTCTGGGAGTCTCCACTGCGATGATGATGAAGCTTCTGAGAGTCACCACCCCAAAGATGAAGCTTCTGGGATTCAACATCTCGACGATGAAGCTTCTGGGAGTCACCAACCTGATGATGTAGCTTCTGGGATTCATCTCCGTGAGGATGAAACTTCTAGGATTCACCACCCCGATGATGAAAATTCTGGGAGTCTCCAACGCGATGATGATGAAGATTCTGGGAGTCACCACCCTGATGATGATGAAGCTTCTTGGAGTCACAACTCTGATGATGATGAAGCTCTTAGGAGTCACTCCCCAGATGATGACGAAGCTTCTGGGAGACACTACCCCAATGATGATGGTTCTGTGAGTCACCACTCCGATGACAAAGTTTCTGGGAGTCACCACCCTGATGATGAAGCTTCTGGGAGTCACCACCATGATTAAGAAGCTTTGGGGAATCATCACCCTGATGATGAAATTTCTGGGAGTCGCCACCCCGATGATGAAGATTTTGGGAAGCACCACCCTGATCAAGATGCTTCTGGGAGTCACCACCTCGATGATGATGAATCTACTGGGAGTCACCAGCCTGATGATGATGAAGCTTCTGGGAGTCACCACCCCGATCATGATGAAGCTTCTGGGAGTCACCACCCCGATGATGATGAAGCTTCCGGGAGTCACCATCCTGATGATGATGAAGCTTCTGTTAGTCACCACCACGATGATGACGCTTCTGGGAGTCATCACCGTTATTATGAAGCTTCTGGGAATCACCACCCCGATGAAGAAGCTTCTGGGAGTCTCCATCATGATGATGATGAAGCTTCTGATAGTCAGCACCCCAATGATGAAGCCTCTGGAATTCACCACCCCAAAGATGAAGCCTCTGGGAGTCACGAACCTGATGAAGGATCTTCTGGGATACATCACCCGATGATGAAAGTTCTAGGATTCAGCAATCCCATGATGAAGATTATGGATGTCACCACTGTGTTGATGATGAAAATTCTGTGAGTGTCTACCACTATGATTATGAAGTTTCTGGGAGTCAAAACCCCGATGATGACGAAGCTTTTTGGAGTCACCCCCCAAATGATGGTGAAGTTTCTGGGAGACACCACTCCAGTGAAAAAGGTTCTGTGAGTTACCACCCCAGTGATGAAGCTTCTGGGAGTCACCACCCCAATGATGATGCTTCCGGGAATCACCACCGCTATTATGAAGCTTCTTGGAATCACCACCCTGATGATGAAGTTTCTGGGAGTCTCCATCGTGATGATGATGAAGCTTCTGAGAGACAGCACCCCGATGATGAGGTCTCTGGAATTCACCACCCCGAAGATGAAGCCTCTGGGAGTCACCAAACTGATGAAGGATCTTCTGGGATACATCAGCCCGATGATGAAAGTTCTAGGATTCAGCAATCCCATGATGATTATGGGAGTCACCACCGCATTGATGATGAAGATTCTGTGAGTGTCTACCACTAGGATTATGAAGCTTCTGGGAGTCAAAACCCAGATGATGATGAAGCTTCTTGGAGTCACCCCCCAAATGATGTTGAAGATTCTGAGAGACACCACCCCAATGAAAAAGGTTCTGTGACTCACCACCCTGATGACGAAGCTTCTGGGATTCACCACCCCGATGATGAAGCTTCAGGGCATCCAAAAACCGATGATGAAGCTTCCAGGAGTCACCACCCCGATGATGAAGATTCTAGGATTCACCATCCCAACGATGAAGCTTCTGGGAGTCAACACATTGATGATGAAACTTCTGGGAGTCACCACCCCGATGATGAAGCATCTGGGAATCACCAACCCGATGATGAATCTTCTGGGAGTCACCACCCCGATGATGAAGATTTTTGGAAGCACCACCCTGATCATGATGCTTCTGGGAGTCACCACCAGGTTGACGTTGAATCTTCTGGGAGTCACAACCCCGATGATGATGAAGCTTCTGGGGGTCACCATCCCAATGATGATGAAGAATCTGGGAGTCACCAACACGATGATGATGAAGCTTCTGGGACTTAACACCCTGATGATGATGAAGCTTCTGGGAGTAACCACCAAGATGATGATGAAGCTTCTGGGAGTCACCAACCCGACGATGAAGAAGCTTCTGGGAGTCCAAACCCCGATGAAGAAACTTCTCAGAATCATCACCCCAATGATGAAGTTTCTGGGAATCACCACTGCGATGATGAAGATTCTGGGATTCACCACCCCAATGATGAAGCCTCTGGGAGTCATCAACCCGATGAGGAAGCTTCTGGGATTCCTCACCCTGAAGATGAAACTTCTAGGATTCACCAATCCCATGATGAAGATTGTGGGAGTCACCACCACGATGATGGTGAAGATTCTGGGACTATCCACCCAGATGATGATGTAGTTTCTGGGGGTCAACGTCGTGATGATGATGAGGCTTCTAGGCGTCACCTCCCCAATGATGACGAAGCTTCTGGGAGACACCACCCAAATGATGAAGGTTCAGTGAGTCACCACCCCGATGACGAAGCTTCTAGGATTCACCATCCCGATGATGATGAACCTTCTAGGAGTCACGGCCCCGATGATGAGGCTTCTGGGAGTCCCCACTCTGATGATGAAGCTTCTGGGAGTCACTACCCCCATGAAGAAGATTCTGGGATTCACCATCCCGAAGATGAAGCTTCTGGTGGTCAACACACCGAAGATGAAGATTCTGGGAGTCACCACCCCGATGATGAAGCTTCTGGGAATGACCACCATGATGTTGAAGCTTCTGGGAGTCAACACTCTGATGATGAAGATTTGGGGAAGCACCACCCTGATCATGATGCTCCTGGGAGTCACCACCCCACTGATGATGAATCTTCTGGGAGCCACCACCCCGATGATGACGAAGCCTCTGGGAGTCACCACCCCGATGATGATGAAGCTTCTCGGCATTACCACCCGGATATTGAAGCTTCTGGGATTCACCAATGTGATGATGAGAGCTCTTGGGAGTCCCCACACTGATGAGGAGGCTTCTGGGAGTCACTACAACGACGATGAAGTTTCTGGAATCACCACCCCGATGATGAAACTTCTGGGAGTCTCCACCGTGATGATGATGAAGCTTCTGAGAGTCACCACCCCAAAGATGAAGCTTCTCGGATTCAACATCTCGACGATGAAGCTTCTGGGAGTCACCAACCCGATGATGAAGCTTCTGGGATTCATCTCCGCGATGATGAAACTTCTAGGATTCACCACCCCGATGATGAATATTCTGGGAGTCTCCAACGCGATGATGAGGAAGATTCTGGGAGTCACCACCCTGATGATGATGAAGCTTCTTGGAGTCACAACTCTGATGATGATGAAGCTTTTAGGAGTCACTCCCCAGATGATGATGAAGCTTCTGGGAGTCACCACCCCAATGATGATGATTCTGTGAGTCACCACCTTGATGACAAAGATTCTGGGAGTCACCACAACGGTGATGAAGTTTCTGGGAGTCACCACCCCGATTATGAAGCTTCTGGGAATCACCACCCCGATGATGAAATTTCTGGGAGTCAACACCCCAATGATGAAGATTTTGGGAAGCACCACCCTGCTCATGATGCTTCTGGGAGTCACCACCCCGATGATGATGAATCTTATGGGATTCACCACCCTGATGATGATGAAGCTTCTGGGAGTCACCACCCCAAACATGTTGAAGCTTCTGGGAGTCATAACACCGATGATGAAGCTTCTCGGAGTTACCTCCCCGATGATGAAGTTTCTGGGAATCACCACCCTGATCATGAAGCTTCTGGGAGTCACCACTCCGAATATGAAGGTTCTGGGAGTCACCACCCAGATGACGAAGATTCTGGGAATCACCACCTCGATGATGAAGCTTTTCGGAGTCCCCATCCTGATGATGATGAAGCTTCTGGCAGTCACCACCCCGAAGATGAAGATTCTGGGAATCACCACCCTGATGATGAAGCTTCTGGGAGCCACCACCCCGAAGATGAAGCTTCTGGGAGTCACCACAATGATGATGAAGCTTCTGGGAGTCACCACAGCGATGATGAAGCTTCTGGGAGTCACCACCCCGATGAGGAAGCTTCTGGGAGTCACCAACCAGATGATGAAGCTTCTGGGATTCATCATCCCACTGATGAAACGTCTAGGTTTCACAACCCTGATGACAAATAATCTGGGAGTCACCTACGTGATGACGATGAAGCTTCTGGGGGTCACAACCCCGATGATGTTGAAGCTTTCAGAAGTCACCTCCCCCGATGACGATGAAGCTTCTGGGAGACACCACCCCAATGATGATGATTCTGT
>NW_026658087.1:0-4347 GCF_009828535.3 Hylobates moloch | reverse complement strand
TTTTTAAAGACATTATTATTATTATTATTATTATTATTATTATTATTTTGAGACAGAGTCTTGCTCTGTCACCCAGGCTGGAGTGCAGTGGCGCCATCTCCGCTCACTGCAACCTCCACCTCCCGGGCTCAAGAGATTCTCCTGCCTCAGCCCCCCGAGTAGCTGAGATTACAGGCACACACCAACATACCCGGCTAATTTTTGTATTTTTAGTAGAGACGGGATTTCACTATGTTGGCCAGGCTGGTCTCAAACTCCTGATCTCAGGTGATCCACCTGCCTCGGCCTCCCAAAGTGCTGGGATTACAGGCATGAGCCACCGTGCCCGATCAAGATATATTGTTTTGTATCCTGCTTTTTTCACTTTTTTGATGATCGTTTTGTAATGTCATTCAGTATGCCTCTAAAACACGGTTTTTAGTGGCTGCATAGTCTCCTTTGATTTTTTTTTTTGAGACGGAGTTTTGCTCTTGTTGCCCAGGCTGGAGTGGAGTGCAATGGTGCGATCTTGGCTCACTGTAACCTCTGCCTCCGACATTCAAGTGATTCTCCTGTCTCAGCCTCCCAAGTAGCTGGGATTACAGGCGTCCACCACCACACCCGGCTTTTTTTTTTTTCTTTGTATTTTTAGTAGAGACAGGGTTTCACCATGTTGGCCAGGCTGGTCTTGAACTCCTGACCTCAGGTGATCCACCAGCCTCGGCCTCCCAATCCTTTCACCTTTTTTTTTTTTTTTTTGAGATGAGGTTTTGTCCAGGCTGGAGTGCAGTGGCTTTTCACAGGCACCAGCATAGCTCACTGCCGTCTTGAATTCCTGGGCTCAAGCGATCCTCCTGCCTCAGCCTCACAAGTAGCTGAGACTACAGGGACTACAGGAGTGCTGCCTCCAGCTCTCCTTTGATTTTTGTTATAATTATCTCTACCGGTCTCTCTCTTGTATCTGTGACTGCTCCATGCTTTCTTCTTATTGTGCCCCTTAAATGTTGTTACTCAGAGTTCCTTTCTCTGTTCTTACTTTTCTTTTCTTTCTTTCTTTTCTCTTTTCTTTTTTTTGTTTTTTGTTTTTTGTTTTTTTTTTTTTTGAGACAGAGTCTCGCTCTGTTGCCCAGGCTGGAGTGCAGTGGTGTGATCTCGGCTCACTGCAAGCTCCACCTCCCAGGTTCACACCATTCTCCTGCCTCAGCCTCCCAAGTAGCTGGGACTACAGGCACCCACCACCAAACCCGGCTAATTTTTTGTATTTTTAGTAGAGACGGGGTTTCACCATGTCAGCCAGGATGGTCTTGATCTCCTGACCTCGTGATCCACCTGCCTCGGCCTCCCAAAGTGCTGGGATTACAGGCATGAGCAACCGCGCCCGGCTTTTCTCCCTTCCCTTCTCTTCCCTTCCCTTCCCTTCCCTTCTTTTTTTCTTTCTTTCTTTCTTTTGACAGGGTCTGGCTCTGTCAGGCTGGAGTGCAGTGGTGCAATCTTGGGTCACTGCAACCTCCACCTCCCGGGCTCAAGCAGTTCTCCTGCCTCAGCGTCCCCAGTAGCTGGGATTACAGGCATGTGCCAGCAAACCTGGCTAATTTTTGTATTTTTAGTAGAGACAGGGTTTCAACACGTTGGCCAGGCTGGTCTCAAACTCCTGACCTCAAGTGATCCATCCACCTCAGCCTCCCAAAGTGCTGGGATTACAGGAATGAGCTCCCGCACCTGGCCTAGACAAAATACTTTTTAGGACAGGGAACCATTCATCTCTGTATTAGCACCTATGTGCCTGGCACATAGTAGGTGTTTAGAATGTGTTTGATGATGATTGAATGAACGAATGAATGAATGAATTAAGGTGATCAACAAAGAAATGACTTGAGGCCTTCAAGCTGTCCTTCAGCTGTCAGCATGAGAATCCAGTCATCTTTTTATCTTGGCCACATTTCAGGCAGCACTTCCAGAATTGGAATGATCTGCACAGTAGCCTTAGCTATTATAAAAGCTGTGTCCAGTATGGCCTGGAGAGACCATAAAGGTGTGTCACACATGCCAACCTATTTGGCCTGCATCGTTCATCATGGTTACCCACTCTTCCAAGGTCAAGAATTCCTTTCCAGGGAAAGATTAACTTCTGGATCGTGGTAGCCTCTTTTTCCAAATGGCTCCCAAGAGCTTCTGCTTCCACTTCCTCACCTCTTCAGCGCCAGTCACTGCTCTCCCCAGCTACTTGTAACCCACTGGCTTGGGTTGATGGGCCTACATTGACCTAAGGCTGATTTTATTTTATCTATCTATTTATTTTGAGACGGAGTCTCACTCTGTCACCAGGCTGGAGTGCAGTGGCACAATCTCAGCTCACTGCAACCTCTGCTTCCCAGGTTCAGGCGATTCTCCTGCCTCAGCCTCCCAAGTAGCTGGGACTAGAGGCGCGCACCACCACGCCCAGCTAATTTTTGTATTTTTAGTAGAGATGGGGTTTCATTATGTTGGCCAGGATGGTCTCTATCTCCTGGCATCACGTTCCGCCTGCCTTGGCCTCCCAAAATGCTAATATTATAGGCGTGAGCCACCGTGCTTGGCTGGACCTCAGCTGATTTTAAAGAATGCATGGACAGGCCATGCTTGGTGGCTCACGCCTGTAATCCCAGCACTTTGGGAGGCCGAGGCTGGCAGATTACCTGAGGTCAGGAGTTTGAGAACAGCTTGGCTAACATGGTGAAACCCTATCTCTACTAAAAACACAAAAATTAGCCGGGCCTGGTGGCACATGCCTGTAATCCCAGCTACTTGGGAGGCTGAGGCAGGAGAATTGCTTGAGCCTGGGAAATGGAGGTTTCAGTGAGCCGAGATCACGCCGCTGAACTCCAGCCTGGTCGACAGAGTGAGACTCTGTCTCAAAAAAATAAAATAATAATAAAAATAAAATAAATAAATAAGTAAATAAAGCGTGGACAGGCTAGGCTTGGTGGTTCATGCCTGTAATCCCAGCACTTTGAGAGGCCAAGGCGGGTGGATCACCTGAGGTTGAGAGTTTGAGACCAGCCTGACCAACATGGAGAAACCCCATCTCTACTAAAAATACAAAATTAGCTGGGCGTGGTGGCGCATGCCTGTAATTTTAGCTACTCGGGAGGCTGAAGCAGGAGAATCGCTTGAACCAGAGGTGGAGGTTGTGGTGAGCTGAGATTGTGCCATTGCACTCTAGCCTGGGCAACAAGAGAGAAACTCCGTCTCAAAAAAAAAAAAAAAGAATGCATGGACAAGAACCATATCTGAGTTGTCACCCTTCCTACCTCATACCTCATCATCCTTAAGCGAACTGTCAGGTTGAAAGTTACTGAGGCTGCTCTGAAGCAAATTGTTGGTGATTTTCCAACAAGGTTTCCCAGATTCTCTTCTCTCAACATACCACTTCATGTTTGGAAACAGGAGTGGGTATTGCTGAATTACTAATGAAACTTGGCACCACAGGTTTCATTTCAATAAATATTTGTTAAGTTCCTGGTACCTATTGTGTACCAGGAACTCTGTTAGGGGCTGTGGAGGATGCAAAATGAATGAGATGAGTCTCATTGGTTGTTTAAATAAGTAGCTCTACTACAAGGTAAGTGAAATCAGTGTTAAACAGAGGTATTAGCAATATGTTGTGGGAACACAGGTAAAAAGGGGAAGGGGGATGGGAAGTCACGTTTACTGAAAACCTATGACAGCAAGTCTTGTCACACATGTTTTCACAGAGATTAATTCTGACTAGGGGAATCTGAAACGATTTCATGCACTAGGACGTTTGAGTTGGGCCTTGGAAGGGAGTAGTAGACATTGGATCAGGAAAAAAATCAAAGGAAGAATGCCTGAAGTTGAGAGGACATTGTGTAAAAAGGCAACAGGGCATGAAAGTGCATAAGCTGTTCAAGGAACACAGGGTATTGGATATGGCTGGGCCATAGGGTATAAAAGGGTAGTGTGGGTAATGAGGCATGGAAAGGTGGGCTGGCACCAGATTTTGGAGGAGTTTTAGTGCCAGGCTTGGAAATGTGAATTTTATTTTTTATTTTGTAGGCAGTGAGGAACCACTAAAAGCTTTTCAGTGAGAATGACAAGGTGGAAACAATGCTTTAGGGCGATTAACGTGGCAGGGTGCACTGGGGATTAGGTAGGCTAGAGGCTGCAAAGGTAGGTAGGAGGCTGTGTCAACAATCTAGGCATGAGATTACGAAGGTTTAATCTAGGGAGGTGGCAATAGGCAATAGTGATGAAAAGGAAGTGACAAATCTAATAAGATTGCAAGAGGCAATGTTGTGTGGTACAAAGTACATTGGATGGGGTTTCCAATATCCTTGAGTTCTAGTCTTTTTTTTTTTTTTTTTTTTT
>NW_026658086.1:0-4348 GCF_009828535.3 Hylobates moloch | reverse complement strand
TTACTTAGCATCTTTATTTTATTTTAACTTTATTTTATTCACTTTCTGTGGTAAGAACACTTAACATGAGATCTATACTCTTAACAAAGTTTTAAGTGTACAATACATTACTGTTGCTTTAGGTATAATATTGTACAGCAGATTGCAAGAGCTTACTCATTTTTGTATAACCGAAACTTTATGCCAATTTATTAGTAATATTTTATTTCCCTCTCCCTGCAGCTAGTGGCAATCACCACTTCACTCCTTGATATTATAAATTTGACTATTTTATTTATTTATTTACATCTTTTATTTCAATAGCTTTTGGGGTATAAGTGATTTTTGGTTGAATGGATACATTCTATAATGTTGAATTCTGAAATTTTAATGCACCTGTCACCCTAATGTTATATGAGTTTTTTGTCCCTCAGTCTCCTCCCACCCTCTCCCTTATGAGTTCCTAAAGGTCATCATATCAGTCTGTATGTCTTTGCATCCTCATAGCTTAGCTCCCCCTTACAACTGAGAAAATAAGGTATTTTGTTTTATATTCCTGAGTTACCTCACTTAAAATAAAGGCATCCAGTTCCATCCAAATTGCTGCAAAAGACATGATTTTGTTCATGTTTATGGATGGCTGAGTAGTATTTCATGCTGTATATACCGCATTAAAAAAATACACTCATTGGTTGATGGGTACTTCAGTTGGTTTTATATTTTTGCAATTGTGAATTGTGCTTCTATAAACATGTGTGCATGTGTCTTTTTCATACAATGACTTATTTTTTTGGGGGGGTAGATACACAGTAGTTGGCTTGCTGAATCAAATGGTAGATCTAGTTTTAGTTTCTTAGGAATCTCCATACTGTTGTCCATAGAGGTTGTACTAATTTACATTCCCGCCAGCAGTGTATAAGTATTCTCTTTTCACTACATCCATATAAACATCTAGAGAGTTTCTTAATGTTTTAGTAAGTGCCATTCTTGCAGGATTAAGGTGGTATCTAATTATGGTTTTAATTTTCATTTCCCTAATGATTACTGATGTTGAGCATTTTTTCATTGGACATTTGTAAATCTTCTTTTGAGAAATATCTACTCACGTCCTTTACACACTTTTTGATGAAATTATTCATTTTTTTCTTGCTGATTTGTTTGAGTTCCTTGTAGCTTCTGGATACTGGTCTTTCCAGATGCATAGCTTGAAAATATATTCTCCCATTCTGTTGGTTGTTTGCTTACTCTACTGATTCTTTTGTTGTGCACAAGCTTTTTAGTTTAATTAAGTCCCATTTATTTATTTTTGCTAAGGAGGCATTTGATTTTGGGGTCTTAGTCATGAATTCTGTGCCTGGGTTGGTGTCCAAAAGAGATTTCCCAATGTTATCTTCTAGAATTTTTATGGTTTCAGGCTTCAGATTTAAGTCTTTGATCATTCTTGAGTTGATTTTTGTATAAGGTGAGAAATGGGAACCCAGTTTCATTCTTCTACATGTGGTTTGGCAGTTTTCCCAGCACCATTTACTGAATAGGGTGTCCTTTTTCCAATTTATGTTTCAGTATGCTTTGTCAAGGATCAGTTGGCTACAGGTATCTGGCTTTATTCCCGGGTTCTCTAGTCAGTTCCATTTTTATATGTGCCTACATTTATACCAGTAGCATGCTGTTTTGGTAACTATAGCTTTGTAGTGTAACCAGAAATTCAATAATGTGGTGCCTCCAGATTTGTTATTTTTGCTTAGAATTGCTTTGGCTATTCACGCTCTTTTTGGATACTATATAAATTTTAGGATTGTTTTTTCTAATTCTGTGAAAAATTATGATGGTATTATAATGGAAATTGCATTCAATCAGTTGATTGCTTTGAGAAGTATGACCATTTTCACACTCTTGATTCTTCCTATCCACCAGCATGGGATGTGTTTTCATTTTTTTGTGTCATCTATGAGTTATTTCAGCAGTGTTTGTTTGTCATTTTCTTTATAGCAATATTTCATCTTCCTAGTTGTTTTACTTTTTTGCAGCTGTTGTAAAAGGGATTGAGTTCCTGATTTGATTCCCAGTTTGTTCACTGAATGGTGCCTATTAGTGCAACTGATTTGCATACATTGATTTTGTAATGTGAGACTTTACTTAATTTGTTTATCAAATATAAGAGTCTTTTGAAGGAGTCTTTAGGATTTCCTAGGTATACAATTATATCATCTTCAAACAGTAATAGTTTGACTTCCTCTTTTCCAATTTGGATGTACTTTATCTCTTTCTTTTATGTAATTGCTCTGGCTGGTACTTCCAGAACTATGTTGAATAGAAGTGGTGAAAGTGGGCATCCTTGTCTTGTTCCAGTTCTCGGGGGGAATATTTTCAGCATTTCCCTATTCAGCATGATGTTGGCTGTGAGTTTATCATACATGGTTTATATTATTTTGAGGCAGGTTCCTTCAGCTGATGAATTCATCTGTGAATCTACCTGGTCCTGGGCTTTATTTTGTTGGCAATTTTTTTTATATTATTGATTCAACCTTGGTGCTCACTATTGGTCTGTTTAGGGTTTTTATTTGTTTCTGATTTAATCTAGGAGGGTTTTACATTTCCAATAATTTGTTCATTTTCTCTAGTTTTTCTAGTTTATGCACACAAAGGTGTTAATAATAGTCTCAAACAATCTTTTGTATTTCTGTGGTGTCAGTTGTAATAGCTCCAATTTCATTTCTAATTGAGCTTATTTAGATCTTCTCTCTTCTTTTCTTGGTTAATCTAGCTAATGGTCTATCAATATTGTTTATATTTTCAATGACCCAACTTTTTGTTTTGTTTTTCTTTTGTATATTTTTTGTTGTAATTTAATTTCATTCTGCTCTGATTTTTGTTATTTCTTTTCTGCTGCTAGCTTTGGGTTTAGCTTGCTCTTTTATCTCTAGTGACATTCCGGTTGTCAATTTGTGCTCTTTTGGACTTTCTGATGCAAGTATTCAGTACTGTAAACTTTTCTCTTAGCACTGCTTTTTTTGTATCTCTGAGGTTATAGTAACTTCTGTCACAATTATTATTCATTTCATAAAATTTTTAATTTTTCATCTTGATTTCATTATTAGCCCAAAAATCATTTAGGAGCAGATCATTTAATTTCCATGCATTTGTATAGTTTTGAAGATTCCCTTAAGAGTTAATTTATAACTTTGTTTCACTGTGGTCTGAGAAGATACTTGATATGGTTTTGATTTTCTTTAATGTATTGATACTTATTTTGTGATTTATCATATGGTCTACCTTGGAGAAATGTTCCATGTGCTAATGAGAATAATATATATTTTGCAGTAGTTAGGTAGAATGTTCTGTCATTATGTGTTAAGTTCATTTGTTCTAGAGTGTAATTTAATTTCATCGTTTGGTAACTTTCTGTCTTGATTATCTGTCTAGTGCTTTCACTAGCATACTGAGGTCCCTTACCATTACTGTATTTCTGTCTATCTCACTTCTTTGGTCTAGTAGCAACTGTGTTATAAATCTGGCAGCTCCAGTGTTAGGTGTATATGAATTTTAAATTTAATATATTCTTGTTGGATTTATACTTTTATTATTGTATACTGACCTTATTTGTCTTTTTTTAATTGTTGTTGCTTTAAAGTCTGTTCTGTCTGATATAAATTTAACAAAAACTCTTGCTCACTTTTGATTTTCACTTGCATAAATTAACCCAAAACTCCTGCTCGCTTTTGGTTTCAATTTGCATGGAATATCTTTTTTCAAACGTTTACCCTGAGTTTATGTGAATCCTTCTGTGTTTGGTGAGTCTTTTGAAAACAGCATGTATTTGGTTTTTGAGTTTTTATTTATTCTACCATTCTATATCTTTTAAGTGGAGCATTTAGGCCATTTACCATCAATGTTAATATTGAGATGTAAGCTACTATTCTATTTATTATGTTTATTGTTGCCTTAATATTTTGGGTTTTTTTGTTGTGTTTTTGTTTTACAGCCCTTGTGCATTTCATGCCATTAAGATGTTCTAATTTGCTGCATATTGAGCTTTCCTTTTAATAACTGAAACTTTTTTTAATATTTCTTGTAGTTCTGGTTTTGCAGTGTCAAATTCCCTTAGCATTTGTTCCTCTGAAAATTACTTTATTTCTCCTTCATTTATAAAACTTAGATTTGCTGTGTGCAAAATTATTGGCCGACAATTATTCTGCTTAAGGATGCTGAATGTAGGACCACAATCCTCTCTGGCATGTAGGGTTTCTGCTGAGAAGTCTGCTGATAGTCTGACAGGTTTTCCTTTATAAGTTACCTGATACTTTTGTTTTACTGCTCTTAGAATTCTTTTCTTCATGTTGACTTTAGATAACCTGATGACTATGTGCCT
>NW_026658085.1:0-4348 GCF_009828535.3 Hylobates moloch | reverse complement strand
CCCAGCTAAATGTTTTTTGTGTTTTTAGTAGAGACGGGGTTTCACCATATTGGCCAGGCTGATCTTGAGCTCCTGACCTCAAGTGATCCACCCGCCTCGACCTCGCAATGTGCTGGGATTACAGGCATGGGCCACCATACCCAGCCTCCATTCCATCTACTTCTATTTAAGTGAACAAATTTTCTTGGCACTTACGTCTCTAAAATGAAAAATAGAGTTGATACCAAACCATCTCTTCCTGGTATTAAGTGATAATCATACACACACAAAGTGTTTGAGGGAAAAGCCCAATAAAATTCTGTTTTGTCATGCTTAAAAATTATTTATCAAAATGTGTTCTGATCATTTGTATATTAATAATAATGTAATGAGACCTCAATCCAGAAGAAAAATAATTTTTACACTTAGAGTCTTAAGATTTCAGGAAAGAAAAAATCTTAAACTTCAATTTCTATACATGTTTTTACAATAGAAAGATGATAAAATAGTTAACAACAGACTTGAAAATGGATTAGGATAAAATTCAGCAGTAGGGGTTGGAAATATGAATTTAAGGAGGAAAAGGAATGATGTAAAATTTCCAACTGTTAAAATCTTATGATATTTTAAAATGGATGATGGTGGTGGTTAAATTGCTGCAGTATTCAAATATATATCGGATATATTTAAGAAATCTATGTAAGTTATATTTTAAAATCTCAATATTTAGAATATAGCAGAAATTACATCCTTTGTGAGTAAAACTTACATAAAAGTTTAGATTTCAACTTGATATGTGTGAGGAGGATATACAAGGGTTTCCAAAATTATTGTAGCAAGTACACTGGCTTCATAAATATATCATTTTATACTTACAGAAACATTTCTATGGATTAATTTCTAGAAGTGACATTGATATATCTGAAGGTGTACACATTTACATTTTGTAATAGGTATTGCCAAATAGCATACAGAAAGGTTGTGCCAATTTATGTTCCTGTGGATAATAGTGTAACTACTGTTTCCAATAGAGAATTACATTATTTATCAGATCACTTTGCATAGCAAATTTGGGCCTGTAGTGAGCAATTTTTAAAGGAATGCAAATGTGGAGAGCTACTTTTCCCCACTTAGCATTGCTTGTCATCAATCCGAGTGAATCACTACCTCTCCTCGAAGCGAGACTACTGTAAGACGTGTCCCCCCTTTCCCTGATCTAAATTAGGTCCCTGTGCTATCATTGCTAATTTCACCTTTTATCATTCTTTCGTAGTAACTAAGAGAATTTGTAATTATACATACAAAAGCCTGTCTCCCTCAGTGGGTTCTTAGCTCCATGTGGGCAGGGAATGTGGCTATTTTCCACCCCTGTATCCCCCTTTGCCTAGCCCAGTGCCTAGCTGATAGTGTATGCTCAGAAAAATAGCCACTGAATGAATGGGCTGAGCGTAAGTGAGGGGAAATATCAAGATACAGGATCATAATACACAATCTTCATTGCCACTAGCCACGTGTGACTATTTAAATTTAATTAAATAGCTATGCTTACTGGTAATCTATGCACTCTGTAGCCACGTGGGGCTAGTGGCTACGATTTGAATAGTATAGATTACAGAAGATCATCACAGCAAGTTCTACTGGACAGTGCTGATATAGGATGATTGTACATTCATTCTCAAAACTATCCCTATGCTTGGCACAAAGTAAATACTTAAGAAACGTTTGATTGAATTAATGAGCAAATAAACACTGTATCTCCCTCTCTTATTCTTGAGCTACGCATTTTGATGTAGAAGTTGCTTATACCAAATTGCCAAACATTCTCTTAACTTGCCTAACACATTACATTTCTTGCCACAGAGTGCCTTGAAGAAGACAGCCCCTTTTCCTGCCCATTTGAAAACACATTTGAATAAAATAGAAAAAAAAAACAAGCAACGTTCTGTAGTGGAAAGAAGCCCTTGGATATGAATCTGTGTGTGGGCCCTGTTACTTGTTGGTAGTGACCTTGGACATGTTTTCTAACCTCTGGCCCTCCATCTCTTTCTTTGTGGATTATAGTAATGCCCACACAACATGGGGTTTTGTGCACATGAAATGAGGGTGTGTGCATGCGAAGCATCTAGTAATGGCATGGCTGGCACATGGAGTTCAAAACAGTAGCTCAAAACTTGTTTATGGCAAGGCATGGTGGCTCATGTCTGTAATCCTAGCACTTTGGGAAGCTGAGGCAGGAGGATTGCTTGAGGCCAGGAGTATGAGATCAGCCTGGGCAACATAGCAAGATCCTATCTCTACCAAAAAATATGACAAAACAAAAAATAACTGGGTGTGGTAGCTAGCTACTTGGGAGGCTGAGGCAGGAGGGTTGCTTGAGCCCAGGAGCTTGAAGCTATAATACCATGAGCTACGATCACACCACTGCATGCACTCCAGCCTGGGTGACAGAACGAGACCCTGTCTCTAAAAAAAAAAAAAAAAAAAAAAAAAAAAACAACCCCGAAAACTTATTTACTCTCAGCAGCTTGTGTCCTGCAAACTTCACACCTGGATTATAAATGAAAACACAACAACTGATCTCCTATATCCTTACACATTTTGGAGGGCTTATTTTCCTGCAGAATCTAATCATTGCTAATCATTTCAGTTAGTGATTCAGCTAACACAGGTGCTCATTTGACCCCCCTAATATTGGGCCCATCTTGATAGTCTGCACAGATTTTCCACACTAGTCAAATGACTGAGGCATGGAGCAAGACTTCCTCCTCCCATTCAGACTACCTCATGGTGTTTCTGTAATGCAGAGAAAGTACCTGCGGCCCTGTGGGTTTAGAGTTTTCTCATCTTAGACCTTGAAAAAGAAAAAAAGGTAGGGGAGGGGGGATTTCTAGCCTTGCTCTTAGATCCTTGTTTCCAAATCCCACAGCTCCATTAATGGTGCATGAAAACAGAATTCTATCTGCAGGATTTGAAAGGGTTTTCACATAGTCTCTCATTTACGAAAGAATAACCTTATGAAGCTGATGGCTCAGATAATTCTCTCATTTTTTTCCTGCTGGAAAATCTGAAGCCTAGAAAGGTGGTTTGTTAATGTATTTAATTATCATTTTTTGAACACTCGCTGCAAGCCAGGAGTGATCTTAAGTCCAGGGAAACAGTGAGAACAGCCATAGCTTCTTCCCTGGCTGGTGGGGGAGGCAGAGAAGTCAACAGGAAATGTCAGTACAGGCACTAAATGCCGAGATCAGGGTGATGGGTGAGTAGGGATGCACCCAACCCAGGTCTTAGGGTGCAGTCTGGCTTCTTGGAAGAGGCTTCAGTTGTGGCACCGAAGGAGTTAGGAAAGGATGCCCTGAAGGGACATACTCAGATTGGGACCGTACACCTCTCTGGTGGCAGCATGTGAGTGGTAAGGGGCTTGAAGTGAGAAATCTATTAACAGTGGTTCCAGGCAAGAAATTCAGTGGCCTTAATAATCTGAGACAGAGTGTGGAGGAGAAGCGATGGCTTCCAGAGATATTGGGAGGTAGCGACATTGCCAGGTTTTAGCTATAAGCAAACTTACATCCTAAAGCTCTGTTTGAAGTGCACAGCAACATGCTATAATGAATGCAGAGAACCATTTAGGAGCTCCCAAAGAACTCTGCTGGTGACAGCTAGCCTGACTTAGCCTTTTGACTGTTTCTCCTCTGTGCTTTCAGTGGATTTGCTTTACGTCACCTGTGGTCACTGGTACCATTGCTCCTATCCATGGAAAATGAGGCTACATTTTCTAATTGAACCAAATAGAGTGTGACTGAAGTTCATGGAAAATGAGCAACTTCATGTGCCATGAAGAGTCAAAGGCCCTTTCCAAGCCAACTCCATTGTGCCCAACATGAATTATCCCCGTATGTCTGCAGAGAGTTTGTTGTCCAAGTATCACAAAAGCAAAGGGCCTCTCGTCCTTATGAAACTAACTTCTTAAAAATACCC
Source organism: Hylobates moloch (assembly GCF_009828535.3). Taxonomy (NCBI): domain Eukaryota; kingdom Metazoa; phylum Chordata; class Mammalia; order Primates; family Hylobatidae; genus Hylobates; species Hylobates moloch. The sequence continues at coordinate 394 of NW_026658085.1, read as the reverse complement.
CAGCTTTTGCCAGTTCAATAGTTTTGGACTGACTTATGGGCATTAAAACCTTTTTCTCTTAAGAGGAAAAATTCCCAGCCAGGCTGAGAAAGCTCATATCAAGTTTCAGCTTGATTCATTTCAAAACCACCATGAAAATTGGGACATTTTCTCCACACCATGATGGGTTAGTCATGGAAATTCTGCCTTAATCGCAGCTACCATGGCCACAGTCATGAAGCATGTGCTCTGTGCCTCTGAAAAGTGATGTGACAGTATTGGAGAATTTCTCCCCTTCAGTGTCAGAAAGCAGAAATGCATTACAGTTCATGGTCTATGGAAAAATGCCAGGGTAACCTGAGGTTCCCTTTTCAGCAAGCAATCTCATATTTGGTACATTTTTTTTCTGTATGGC
>NW_026658084.1:0-4350 GCF_009828535.3 Hylobates moloch | reverse complement strand
TCAGATGATTAAGTTGCGAAAATTTTCTCTCATTTTGTAGGTTGCCTGTTCACTCTGATGGTAGTTTCTTTTGCTGTGCAGAAGCTCTTTAGTTTAATTAGATCCCATTTGTCAATTTTGGCTTTTGTTGCCATTGCTTTTGGTGTTTTAGACATGAAGTTCTTGCCTACGCCTATGTCCTGAATGGTATTGCCTAGGTTTTCTTCTAGGGTTTTTATGGTTTTAGCTCTAACATGTAAGTCTTTCATCCATCTTGAATTAATTTTTGTATAAGGTGTAAGGAAGGGATCCAGTTTCAGCTTTCTACATATGGCTAGCCCGTTTTCCCAGCACCATTTATTAAATAGGGAATCCATTCCCCATTGCTTGTTTTTGTCAGGCTTGTCAAAGATCAGATAGTTGTTATGTGGCATTATTTCTGAGGGCTCTGTTCTGTTCCATTGATCTATGTCTCTGTTGTGGTACCAGTACCATGCTGTTTTGGCTACTGTAGCCTTGTAGTATAGATTGAAGTCAGGTAGCGTGATGCCATCGGCTTTGTTCTTTTGGCTTAGGATTGTCTTGGTGATGCGGGCTCTTTTTTGGTTCCATATGAACTTTAAAGTAGTTTTTTCCAATTTTGTGAAGAAAGTCATTGGTAACTTGATGGGGATGGCATTGAATCTATAAATTACCTTGGGCAGTATGGCCATTTTCACGATACTGATTCTTCCAACCCATGAGCATGGAATATTCTTCCATTTGTTTGTATCCTTTTTTATTTCATTGAGAAGTGGTTTGCAGTTCTCCTTGAAGAGGTCCTTCACATCCCTTGTAAGTTGGATTCCTAGGTATTTTATTCTCTTTGAAGCAATTGTGAATGGGAGTTCACTCATGATTTGGCTCTGTTTGTTATTGGTGTACAAGAATGCTTGTGATTTTTGTACATTGATTTTGTATACTGTGACTTTGCTGAAGTTGCTTTTCAGTTTAAGGAGATTTTGGGCTGAGACAATGGGGTTTTCTAGATATGCAATCATGTCACCTGCAAACAGGGACAATTTGACTTCCCCTTTTCCTAATTGAATACCCTTTGTTTCCTTCTCCTGCCTGGTTGCCCTGGCCAGAACTTCCAGCAGTATGTTGAATAGGAGTAGTGAAAGAGGGCATCCCTGTCTTGTGCCAGTTTTCAAAGGGAATGCGTATGATAAGGCTGTGGGTTGTCATAATACTTTATGAATTGAGATACCTCCATAATACCTAATTTTTGAGATTTTTACCTGAAAGTTTGGTGCTGGATTCGGTTTGCCAGTATTATATTGAGGATTTTTGCATCAGTGGTCATCAAGCACATTGGTCTAAAATTCTCTTTTTTGGTTGTGCCTCTGCCAGGCTTTGTTATCAGGATGCTGCTGGACTCATAAAATGAGTTAGGGAGGATTCCCTCTTTTTCTATTGATTGGAATAGTTTCAGAAGGAATGGTACCAGTTCCTCCTCATAACTCTGGTAGAATTCGGCTTTGAATCCATCTGGTCCTGGACTCTTTTTGGTTGGTAAGCTATTGATTATTGCCACAATTTCAGAGCCTGTTATCAGTCTATTCAGAGATTCAACTTCTTCCTGGTTTAGACTTGGGAGAGTGTATGTGTCGAGGAATTTATCCGTTTCTTCTAGATTTTCTAGTTTATTTGCGTAGACGTGTTTGTAGTATTCTCTGATGGTAGATTGTATATCTGTGGGATTGGTGGTGATATCCCCTTTATCATTTTTTATTGCATCTATTTGTTTCTTCTCTCTTTTCTTCTTTATTGGTCTTGCTAGCAGTCTATCAATTTTGTTGATCTTTTCCAAAAACCAGCTCCTGGATTCATTAATTTTTTAAAGGTTTATTTTGTGTCTCTATTTCCTTCAGTTCTGCTCTATTTTAGTTATTTCTTGCCTTCTGCTAGCTTTTGAATGTGTTTTCTCTTGCTTCTCTAGTTCTTTTAATTGTGACGTTAGGGTGTCAATTTTGGAACTTTCCTGCTTTCTCTTGTGGGCATTTAGTGCTATAAATTTCCTTCTACACACTGCTTTGAATGTGTCCCAGAGATTCTGGTATGTTGTGTCTTTGTTCTCGTTGGTTTCAAAGAACATCTTTATTTCTGCCTTCCTTTCGTTATGTACCCAGTAGTCATTCTGGAGCAGCTTGTTCATTTGCCATGTAGTTGAGTGGTTTTGAGTGAGTTTCTTAATCTTGAGTTCTAGTTTGTTTGCACTGTGGTCTGAGAGACAGTTTGTTATAATTTCTGTTCTTTTACATTTGCTGAGGAGAGCTTCCAACTATGTGATCAATTTTGGAATGGGTGTGGTGTGGTGCTGAATAAAATGTACATTCTGTTGATTTGGTGTGGAGAGTTCTATAGATGTCTATTAGGTCCGTTTGGTGCAGAGCTGAGTTCAATTCCTGGGTGTCCTTGTTAACTTTCTGTCTCCTTGATGTGTCTAATGTTGACAGTAGGGTGTTTGAATCTCCCATTATTATTGTGTGGGAGTCTAAGTCTCCTTGTAGGTCACTCAGGACTTGCTTTATGAATCTGGGTGCTCCTGTATTGGGTGCATATATATTTAGGATAGTTAGCTCTTCTTGTTGAATTGATCCCTTTACCATTATGAAATGGCCTTCTTTGTCTCTTTTGATCTTCGTTGGTTTAAAGTCTATTTTATCAGAGACCAGAATTGCAACCCCGGCCTTTTTTTATTTTCCATTTGCTTGGTAGATCTTCCTCCATCCCTTTATTTTGAGTCTATGTGTGTCTCTGCACGTGAGATGGGTTTCCTGAACACAGCACTCTGATCGGTCTTGACTCCTTATCCAATTTGCCGGTCTGTGTCATTTAATTGGAGCATTTAGCCGATTTACATTTAAAATTAATATTTTTATGTGTGAATTTGATCCTATTTTCTCTACTTTTTATCTCTCTACTGTAATATTTCTAAATTTTCATTTCTTTTGTCCTTCGTGCACCAAACGGAATGCTTTATTTTGACTTGTTATATTTCACACTTCATTTTCTAGTATGCCTTCAAAGTAGATCAAATACTATCTAAATTTTCACTATTGTATTTTTCAGTTCTAAAAATTGAATTCTTTTCCTTTTTCACATGTAATACTTAAAATGTATTTGCTGAAGTTCTCAATCTTTTTCTTTATTTGACTGTAATAAGAGTTATTAAAGTCAGTTTTAACAAATTTGCTATTCATGCAACGTTATGTCCATTTATAACTAATGTTGATCCCTTTTCTTTATTTCTAGTCATATTGTGTTATCTCTTCTTTTGCCTGGATATTTTCCAATGGTATGTCATCTATTTATTATGAATAGTTTCAGGTGTAATTTGAGGCTTAGATTGATGTGATTTCCCCCCTGTTTGCTTTTTACCAGACACAAAGCTTCGATTCGTTGTTCGTCTCCGATGAATCAAGGATTGAGATGATTCAAAGCGAATTTTTTAGCCCCTACAAAAGGTGGGCTATTTGCTGCTTACCCTCATAACAGACTAGCTAATTAGAACAATGTAAGGCTTGAGGTAATTACCAATGCTTCCTTCTCTTTGGCAGGGCTTTTAATCCTGTCCTCCCCTGCCCATCCCTCTCCCTATTTATACTTTTGTTTAAAGCTCTTCTCAGGGTGTCTGCCATCTCAAAGCAAACATGTGAAAACGACCCCAGGAAACATTTGTCCTCAATTCTGACCCCTTCTCTTTGTGATTCTTTTCCTTGTGACCTGGGTTTGTAATTCTTCACTGCCATGTCAGCATTATGTCTTCAAATATATATTTTTAAAAGATCCATATCTCTGATATTTTTCCAAATTGTCTAGTGTGTCATTTCAGGCAAAACAGACGTTCACATGTACTTCATAAAAAACATATCCAAATTCCCCACAGAAAGTATTCCACCCAGTCAGAAATAAGGAAATGAAAAAGAAAATCACCATGAATGCTATAATGTGACCACCATGCTGTAAGTATATATATATATACACATATATATAAGTATATATATATATACATATATATACATATATATATATGTGTGTGTGTGTATGTGTGTACATATATATCTATGTAGTAACTCTAACTCTTGACAAGGATGTAAATAAACTAGATCTTTCATATTAAGTATATTACTGGTAGCAAGGAAAATGTTAAAAACTGATGCTGGGCAGGTGAGCCCCCAGATGGAGCTTAGCCTGTAATGGTTCTTGGCTTTGCCCATGTAAGAATTCAAGAGCCAGCCAGAGGTAGAAGTAAACAGTTTTACTGAAGAGGCAGTGTTACAGCACTGTGACTCCTCCTGCAGAGCAGGGCTACCCTGTAGGCTGAGA
>NW_026658083.1:0-4350 GCF_009828535.3 Hylobates moloch | reverse complement strand
AAAAGCGTATGCACCATGATCAAGACATACACTAAGATTCCATTTAAGGCTGATTCAACATATGCAAATCAATAAATGTAATGCAGCATGTGGGTGATTTTAAAAAAATGGAATCTTAGTGTATGTGTGGTTTTCTTTCCTGGATTTTTTCACTCAGCATAATGATTTTGATATTTATCTATATTGTGGTTTGCAGAGTTCAATCTCATTTATCACTGAGTAGTACTATATGGATATATCATTATTTTAATCGAATTAAATATTGATGGATAGGTGTTTCCAAGTCTGGACTATTGCCAACACAATTGAACACTCAGGTAAAAGTCTTCACTGAGGACTGTGCCATCATATTTCTTGGGTAGATTTATATGAGTGGAATTGATGGGACAAAGGTGCATGTATAATTTTACATTCCCATGAACAGTGTATGAGAACTACAGTTGCTCCAAATTCAAGTTAACAGTCAGAATGATGATTATGATTTTTACACATTGTACTCAGTACATAATGGTAGCAGATTTACATGTTTACTTTACTTTTCTGTATGAAGATGTACAACATCTTTTTATTTTATGTCAGTATATTTTTTTAGTAAGTGTGTCTTTCCAAATCATTTGTCAAATATGGATTGGGTTCCTTTTTATTATCATTGTGTTTGAAAATTTATTTATATACTCTGGATTCAAGTCCTTTTTCATATAGGCTATTTGCAAATATTTTCTTACTGTTTGTGGTTTTTGTTTCATTACCTTAACAGTGTGTCTCAAAGACTGAAATACATTAATTTTTTTAAGTCAATTTTTATTTTTTTTCCACTCATGGATCATGCTTTTGTGGCTTTGGTAAGAAATATTTGCTTAGCTGAAGTTCTCAGTGGCTTTATAAGAAATATTTTCTTAGCTAAATGTCCTCTAAAGTTTATGTAGCTTTGGTTGTTACATATAGGTCTGTGATTTATTCACTTTCAATTAGTTATGCTATGCAGCATAAAGTATGCCAGGAAGTTCATTTTATAATTTTTGCATACGAATATTCAATCTTTACAGAAACATTTGTTGAAAAAATTATTTTCCATTGAATTGCTCACAAAATTATTGCCTATCAAAAACACATTGTCAGCCAGGAGTGGTGGCTCACACCTGTAAACCCAGAACTTTGTGAGGCCAAGGCAGGAGGATCCCTTGAGGTGAGGAGTTCAAAACCAGCAAGGCCAAAGTGGTGAAATCCTGTCTCTACTAAAATACAAAAACTAGCTGGGTGTGTTGGTACATGCTTGTAATCCTAGCTACTCAGGAGGCTGAAAAACAGGAGAATCACTTAAACCCTGGAGGTGGAGGTTGCAGTGAGCTGAGATCATACCACTGCACTCCACCCTGGGCAACAGAGCAAGATTCCATCTCAAAAAAAAATTAGATAGATAGATAGATAGATAGATAGATAGATAGATAGATAGATAGATCCGCATGGTCTATATATTCATTTTTCCTCTCCAGGACTGGGTTTCATTTGTTTGTTTGTTTGTTTGTTTGTTTTCATTCTGCTAACTTTGTTTTGGCCAACATTAAATAAAACAAAGTTAGATTTTGGGGGTCATATGACTTCCTTTAGGGATAGAATAGAATAAACAAGACTTAAAGAGTCAGAAGACCAATTGTGACTGCCTCACAGAGTACCTAGTGTCTGATTTTCCCTTATTTAGCAGTTCAGCTTAAAACCCACACAATTAATTCTGATTTTAGATTTCCTAAGTGAACCCAGGGAAGTTGCTTTTTCCTCAAAGGTGAACATTATATCAGGACAAGACATTTATAACCATCTTCTTCCCTAAAGCAGGTTCCTTAATGCTGGTTACTGAGGTAAACTTCCATATAAAATAGTTATAATTGTGCTGGGGATAAAAACATAGAAATAATTCATTTTTTATTGTTTCATTTTACTAACAGCCTTATAAGAATCTCAGCTTTAATTCATGGTTTATTCATTGTCTAAATTGCTTCTCTAAGCAGTTGTGAATTCTCACAATTTGAGACAGATCTCAGTTAATTTGGAAAGTTTATTTTACCAAGGTTGAGGACACACACCTATGATGTAGGCTCAGGAAGTCCTGACGACATGTGGCCATGGTGGTTGTGGCACAGCTGGCTTTATATATCTTGAGGAGACATGAGACAATGTAAGAAGTACATTGGTTTGGTCTGCAAGGTGGGACAACTTGAAGCAGGAAGACTGGAATCCAGGAGGGGACTTCTAGGTCACAGACAGGTGAAGGATGAACAGTTGCATTCTTGTGAGTTTCTGATGAGCCAAAGGAGGCAATCAAATATGCTTTTCTCTCCATGAACAGAGAGATAACTTTGAATAGAATGGGAAGCAGGTTTGCTCTAAGCAGTTTCCAGCTTGTGATTTTCTTTTACCCTAGTGATTTGGGGGACCCAAGGTATTATCCTTTCACACAGTCAAGAAGGGGTAATGGTACTTCACATAATTTTTAGAAGTTTGAAAGAAAAAAACAAACAAATTCCCTCTAATTTCTGTACATCTGGTTATTTTTAAGGACATTGAAATAACCAAATAAACTCTTTTTAAAGTGATTTTCATATACCCATGTATGTTTATTTCTTTTCCAAGTAATTTGTTAGGTAAGTACCATGACAATATATTTTGTTCTTACCACAGGAATGAACAGTGGAACATATGATTTTCATGTTAGTTGAGTGAAAACCCTCAAAATATTTATACAAGTGACTCTGACACCAAGACATGTGGAAGCCTCAGAATCATTCTCTTTGATGTCTGACGTTTTAGTAAAACTTGGCTGCAAGGAGTGTTCAGGTTTTCTCCTCAATTGACCACTTGACTTCATACTTGGAAAGGATTGATAGTGTTATTTTCTCCTTTAATATTTGCTGTCTTTACTTTTGGTCCAAGATTTTTTCGCCCTTTCTTTAATGTATTTCTTTGTATTCTTGTTCTAAATAATCTCCAATCATGAAAGGTGTCTAAAAAAGTGTTTGTGGATTACAAGATCCTTAGAAATCTACTCCATCATCTCTCTCATTTAGTTGATTTCAAGCATGTGCATACTCCATGTTTAGAAATTTAAAGAAAAAAATAAACATAATCCCTGTTAATGGGGAATTCAACCCTTTATTAATGAGGAATTCAATCCACTGTTTTCTTCACCAGCCATTCTTGGGTGTCACTAAACTTTCCAGATTTTTCTCTTCCTAAGAGTAGTATATGACCTTCAATTCACAACTCTCTTTCATTTAGTATTGGTCAAACCTAGGGCTAGGGAAAGATTGATGAAAACAAAGAGATCACCAGAAGAACATAAACACTTCACCACAAAGAATGCCTTAGGTATTCTTTGTAGTTTTTTTCGATCTTTCCTCCCCACATATATCGAGATTTCTGTAACTATGTAGCAAATATCTCCCAGTTTAAAGTTTTATTTTTTTTTTCTTAGATCCTACAAGTTCTTTCTAAACAGTGCCAGAAACCTTTTGATTTTGGTCACCAGAGAGACAGCCTGTTTCCTCAATGTACTTACAATCTATAATGGAATAATAAATAACTTGTCTACATTTAGAGACCATATTCTGTTGGAATTCTGTAAAACAAGCCTCTCAAACAGGAATGTGCTCACTGGTCACCTGAGGATTTTGTTAAAATGCAGGACTTGTATAACATGTCTAGGGTGGAGCCTGGAATTCTGGATTTCTGAGGAGCTTCCTGGCAATGTTATTGCCTTCAGGCCTTAAAATTGTGCTTTTCAGCAAGGGTTTAGGGTATTCTTTCCAAAATTGACCCTGTTGTAATAGTTTCCTGGTGTACTGGTTTTCCATGCAGATTTCTAGGCTTTTCATATAAAGGTTTGGAGTCATGAGATCTGGGGAAGGATTTCTAAAAGTGTTTATAGAATACCCATTCCTAGGCAGGGGCAGTTCTGCCTCACAGGAGAGACACTTGAAAATGTCTGGAGAGATTTTTAGCTGTCATGATGGAGGTGGGAAGGACACTACAACTAGTGTCTCCTGGATAGCAACCAAAGATGCTGCTAAAAGAGCCCAGGATAGCCCCTGCAACAGAAAATATTTTAGCCCAAAGAGTCCATCATACTGAAGTTGAGAAATTCCAGTTTATGTGTTAACTTATTACTCTCACACATTCTAAAAAACCCAATCCACAGAATAACTTATACGCCCCTATGTAATTAATTTATTTCCCTAACTCCTGTGCCTCTCTCTTACTGTCTTCCAGCCGCACTGCACTTGTTGAGACTCAAAAGCATTTTCACTCGCCCATCCTTATGTTGAAAATCCCAAACACCTGCTAACTCCTTTCCCC
>NW_026658082.1:0-4351 GCF_009828535.3 Hylobates moloch | reverse complement strand
CGTTCCACCTAACGAGAAACACCCACAGGTGTGGAGGGGCAACCCACCCCTTCATAGGTTCATTTTTCTGGTGAGAATATCCATTTCTTCTTTTCTTTTTTTTTTTTTTGAGACGGAGTCTCACTCTGTTGCCCAGGCTGGAGTGCAGTGGTGCAGTCTCAGCTCACTGCAACCTCTGCCTTCTGGGTTCAAGTGATTCTTCTGCCTCAGCCTCCCGAGTAGCTGGGACTACAGGCATGCGCCACCACGCCCGGCTAATTTTTGTATTTTTAGTAGAGACGAGGTTTCACCAAGTTGATTAGGCTGGTCTTAAACTCCTGATCCGAAAACTGCTGTATGTGTTTAGGATTACATTCCATGAGTGGTAGCATTGCCTGTTTCAAATCCATGCATACCCAGCTCTGTTTGAAATCTATGCATACCCGGGGACTCCAGCCCACATTTGGTTCACAATGCTCCAGTTACAAACCTTTTAGAGAGAGTGCACACACAGCTGTAGATAAATGCATCCCATATTCACTCTCACCTACATAGATACCTAGCTTAAAATAAAAACCCCTGCACACATAACACATATAGATGATCTCACAACCAGAAAAGACATAACAAAAACATACATATCTCCTTAGAAATAAGGCCCGGCACGGTGGCTCACAATCAGTAATCCCAGCACTGTGGGAGGCCGAAGTGGGCAGATCACTGGAGCCCAGGAGTTTGAGACCAGCCTGGCCAACATAGGGAAACCCCATCTCTACTAAAAATACAAAAAACTAGCTGGGCGTGTTGGCGCATACCTGTAATCCCAGCTACTCGGGAGGCTGAGAATTGCTTGAACCCAGGAGGTGGAGGTTGCAGTGAGCCGAGATTGCACCGCTGCACTCCAGCCTGGGTGAGAAAGCGAGACTATTGTCTCAAAAAATAAATAAATAAATATGCATATTTTAGTAATTACATATATTTTCACATTCAAAAGTAATGGTCTGTGGTTTGAATAAGGAAATGAAGTTGAGTGCATGTACCTAAGATAGCGGTAGGAATTTTTGACCTAAAGAAGGAGACTGAGGCAAAATTAACAGAGAGAGTTTATTGGGGCCAAGGCTGAGAACTGCAGCCCGGGACACACTTCCCTGTTGCTTTGCAGAGTGCTCCCACCAGGGTTTGCTGCAAGCAGGTCTTTAAGGGCAAAAGGGAACAAAAGGTGGTCTGACAAAGTTGTTTGACAGGAGTACTCACTGGTTTATAGAAACAACACTGATTAATGATTAACTGTGCATTGTTGAACTATAGGGTATGCACGATGGCGTCCGGTGTATGGCATTTTATGGCTGCCTGGTGTTAGTCTAGAGCCCACATAGCAAATGGCTTAAGAGGTAGTCACTTAGCTCAGGGACGTGACTGCTGTCACACTCTGCCACATTTCAATGCCTCTCTGGGCCCGATAACTAAAGCATTCCTCAGATAAAAGTTTATTTTCTTTCTCAGAATGGAATCAGTTTTTCTAGTATGATTGTCCCTTAAAATGTCTTTTTCCCATGCTTAGAAAATTGCCTCAGATACGGAGTTTGCAGTGAGCCGAGATAGTGCCATTGCACTCCAGCCCTGGCCAACAACAGCGAGACTCTGTCTCAAAAAAATAAAAAAATAAGGCCAGTCATGGTGGCTCATGTCTGTAATCCCAGCGCTTTGGGAGGCCGAGGCGGGTGGATCACTTGAGGTCAGGAGTTTGAGACCAGCCTGGCCAACATGGTGAATCCCTGTCCCTGCTGAAAATACAAAAATTAGCTGGGCGTGGTGGTGCATGCCTGTAATCCTAGCTACTCAGGAGGCTGAGGCAGGAGAACTGCTTGAGCCCAGAAGGTGGAGGTTGCAGTGAGCCAAGATTGCACCACTGTGCTCCAGCCTGGGCAACAGAGCGAGACTTGGTCTCAAAAACAAAAAAAAAACTCAACTGTTTTGTATTTACATCAAGTAATATATATGATGTTTTCTAAAGTGTGTAATCACAAAGTTGATACTATTTCTTGGTGTATATTAAGCCTTTATTGCTGCAGGCAAGTTAACCTGACTTATAATGTCTTTGGTTATCCGAATTCTCCTTAACAAAAATGAGAAATGGATTTGAGAAATGAACTAATACCACAAGGCAAATGTTACCTATTGTTTGCATATTAATTTGGAGACTATTTCATTGAGTCAACCACTGTATGTTTCCCACATTTTAATCGTGCCAGATTTTTTAAAAAGTAGTGCCATTTGCTTTTAAAATTATTAAATTAAAAAATAATAATGTTTAATTACATTAAATTAAATTTAATTGAGTTAAAATAGCATTTTAATTTAATAATTAAAAATTACTATTTTAAATTGAGATGTAGTTTAGATACAATAAAATGAACAGGCCTCAGTTGTTCAGTTTAAGGAAGAATTTTGATGGAATAGTCATGCAAAACTAGCTGTGGAATGTTTCTATCACTCCAGAAAGTTCTCTTGTGGTGCCATTTAAAAGGATGAATTTTATGTGAATTATGTCTCCTCCCCCCGCCCCCCACACACAAATTTGACCCACATTTACTTGCTGTGTCACTTCCAGAAATAACAGGTTAGCATAATTTTTTAATACCATATAAAGTACCTGACTGTTCTGTGTGGGAAACGCGTGAAGGGAGAAGAAAAGACACACACACAATACCTTTAAGGGTAAACAACATTTATCCCATGTAAATGGCAGTGCAGATATAATAAGCAAATGACATAATAAGAAACAGATAATAAGCAGATTGATATAATAAGCGAATTGCAATGGGAAGGGAAGAAGGGAAAAGATATTTACACTTACCAGACTATGAAGGATTCACCACCAGACAGGAAGCAACAGCCTGGGCTCCACAGTCGGCCACTCGTCTGTGCACAGACGAGGAGGGGTCTCATGAAGCTTAGGCGCAGTCTGGAACTCTAGCTCTTTTTGTAACTAGTTTTTTGGCATGAGGCCCAGTCATGAGGGCCCTTCATGACTGAGCTCAAGGAACACAAAAAGGTGAACTTGTTTTGCGATTGTCTATTGTTTTTCAATAACTAACGTATAGGAGTAGATTGAAATAGAGATTTCTCCGAAACAGTGCTGGATGAACGCCTCAAGGGGCTCACACAACCTGTTCCGGGAACTGGTGATCATTGTTTTTGTCCGTGTTTAATTGAATTCAAATTTAATATGTAACTTTTCCTCCACACCGACCCCATATATAACATTCAATTTACTTTTTCCCTAAAACAGAAAATTGGGAGTTCCTTAACATTGTAAGAAATACACCAGCCGGGCACGGTGGCTCACACCTGTAATCCCAGCACTTTGGGAGGCTGAGGCAGGTGGATCACCTGAGGTCAGGAGTTCGAGATCAGCCTGGCCAACAGGATGAAACCCCATCTCTATTAAAAATACAAAAAATTAGCCGGGCGTGGTGGCATGCACCTGTAATCCCAGCTACTCGGAGGCTGAGGCAGGAGAATCGCTTGAATCCGGGAGGCAGAGGTTGCAGTGACCCGAGATCATGCCACTGCACCCCAGCCTGGGCAACAAGAGCGAAACTAAAAAAAAAAAAAGAAAGAAAATACACCAAAGCCAGTTGGGCCAGGCCGTGATTCGGTCTACCACTGCAGTGACAATAAATAGGCTTCCCTGGGCTCTGGGGAACGGAGGAGGACATTGAGTTTACCTAGTGTCTAAGCGATGTAAATTTATCCCCCACAGAGGAAGGGCCTGGCCTGAATGCAAGAGTTACCACAGCAACAAGACTATCCTGGCAATAAATCCCCTCCAGGGCAAGGCTGCAACCGATTGAGGCAGCAGTGTGCAGTTGACCCCACAGCTAGATTATCACCATATGCTTCACAGACTCCTCCTCCACTGGTGAATGTCAGAGCTAACCCAGAGAGCAGGGAACCCTCCATGCCACCAAATCAAAGCCTCCCAAGCCATACTAGGAATCTGGCTAATTCTCTCCTGAGAACGGCAATTCTCAAACCTTAGGTGTGAGTCAGAATCCTGGGAGGCATGTTAAGATGTGGGCTGCTGGGCCCTAACTCCAAAGTTGTTGCTTCAGTAGTCAGGGCTGGGATCCAAGTGTTTGGGTTTCAAACAAGTTCAGGTGAAGCTGATGCTCCTGGTCTGGGGACCACACTTTTTTTATTTATTTAAAAAAATTCTTTAATTTTTTTTTTTTTTTTTTTTTCTGAGACAGGGTCTTACTCTGTCAGCCAGGCTGGAGGGCAGTGGCCTGATCATAGCTCACTGCAGCCTCGAACTCCTAGGCTCAAGCGATCCTCCCACCTCAGCCTCCTGAGTAGCTGGGACTGC
>NW_026658081.1:0-4351 GCF_009828535.3 Hylobates moloch | reverse complement strand
TGATGGAGATAGAGATGATGTTGGAGATGGAGATGATGATGGAGATGGAGATGATGGAGAAGATGGAGATGGAGATGATGGAGTAGGAGATGGAGGAGAAATGAGTGTCGAGAACTCTCGGACTCATCTGGAGCCTGTTGTAATTGGAGATGGGCTTGGATTTCAGTTTCCTGCAGCTGATACTCCAATCTTTCCTTCTTTTGAAGGACTTGAAGAGGATCTTCAGGGCCACAATAAAGAGGTTTCACTGGGCAGAGCCATGTATACCTTCCTAAATTTCCTTTGGCAAGGAGACACCCAATATTAATGCCTGATATATGATAATAAGAAAAGGCTCTGAATTCTGGATGTAGGTGATGAGAGAATAGGGGAGCCCAAGGATTTACGTTCCTCTTTCACCCCATGCTCATTTGTGCTCTTTCCTTCCTCAAGGACCCAACATTGGTGTACAGGCACAACAGTAGGCAGCAAACCCATAAGCCAACTCCCCCTCAATTTCTCCCCTTCATCCATTTCGGCTCCATATTCCTTTCACAGTTACTATGGGACTGAACGAAGGGGAACGAATGCAGAAATGAAAACAAAGGCAAAATAAATCTGTTTTAAGGAAGGGGTCAGGGGGCTTCTTGCTTCTAGTGAGCAAGGGCCCTGAGCTTCCACAGCCCTTCATATTTATTGGGTAGAAAGAGCAGGGAGGCGGTGGCTCACGCCTGTAATTCCAGCACTTTGGGAGGCCAAGGTGGGCGGATCACGAGGTCAGGAGATCGAGACCATCCTGGCTAACACATTGAAACCCCGTCTCTACTAAAAATACAAAAAATTAGCTGGGCGAGGTGGCGGGCGCCTGTAGTCCCAGCTATTCGGGAGGCTGAGGCAGGAGAATGGCGTGAACCCCACGGGGCAGAGCCTGCAGTGAGCCGAGATCGCCCCACTGCACTCCAGCCTGGGAGACAGCAAGACTCTGTCTCAAAAAAAAAAAAAAAGTATTAAGTCTCAGATTCAGGAACTTCTTGTGTCATTTATTTATGCCTTCTTTAATGTCTCTCAGGAATGTTTTAAAGTTCTTGAACATATTTTGTTAAATTTATTTCTAAATATTTCATATTTTTATGCTATTGTGAAGTACTTTTTTTGTTGCCAAGCATGTATTTGCTAGCTATATACCAACCTGGTATAGATATCTACTTTTTATACACTGGCCTTTTTATCTTAGGACCTTGCTAAACTCAATTATTAGATCTAGTAGCCTTTTAGTAGATAATTTAGAATTTTCAACATTATCATGTCATATGTAAATACAGACAGTTTGGGTTCCGCCTTTACAATCATTATATTCTTTTTTTAATGAGAAGTGATGAATGTTGACATATTTATATTATTCCTAATGTTGGGGAAAATCAGCTTGTCAAATATTTGATCACATATATATCAAATGTGCTGTTAGCTGTTTTTCATAGGTGTGCTGTATCAGGTGGAAGAAATCACCATCTTGTTTAGTTTGTTGCGTGTATCATAACCTGGTTTTGAATTTTGTAAAATGCTTTTGTTACATTTTGAGATTTTTTTTTTTTTTTTTTTTGAGACGGAGTCTCACTCTGTCGCCCAGGCTGGAGTGCAGTGGCGCAATCTCGGCTCACTGCAGGCTCCGCCCCCCGGGGTTCACGCCATTCTCCTGCCTCAGCCTCTCCGAGTAGCTAGGACTATAGGCGCCCGCCACCACGCCCGGCTAATTTTTTTTGTATTTTTAGTAGAGACGGGGTTTCACCGTGGTCTCGATCTCCTGACCTCGTGATCCGTCCACCTCGGCCTCCCAAAGTGCTGGGATTACCAGCGTGAGCCACCGTGCCCGGCACATTTTGAAATTTTTATTTTAGTCTGCTAATATAAATAGTTTGAATTGTTGAATCAAACTTCTATTCTTGATAAACCTCACTAGGTTATGATTTATTATTGTTTGTATATGGCTGGATTCAATTTGCTAAATGTCTTTTTGTTTTGTTTTAGCATGAGTGCAAGTTTATTTTAAAAGGCTTTAGAACAAGAAAGAAAGGCAAGTATGCTTGGAAGAGACCCAGTGGGGTGATTTGAAGGACAAGTGCCTCAATTTGCTAAAATTTTCTTAAGGCTCTGTGTCTATATTCATGTGATTATTGGTCTGTAGTTTTGTTTAATGTCATTGCCTGCTTTAGTGTCCTGTTAATGCTAACTTTCATATAGTCCAGAATTGTTTGAACCTTTGTCCTCTTGGAAGTTTGTATACATTTGGTATTACTTCTTCCTTTAATTATTTCATAAAAGTTCTTACATATTCTAGGGATGACCCTCAGCTGATGCCATCAAGAAAAAGGAATCTCAGTCCTACAACCACAAAGAACTTAAATATGCTAACAACTCAAATAAGCAAGAAACAGGTTCTCCCTGAGACTCTAGAAAGGAACATAATCATGCCAACACTTTGATTTTAACCCAGTGAGACTTCTGTTATACTTATATATTCGTGTTGTTTAAACCATAAGTTTGTGGTGATTTGTCAGGATAGCAATAAAAAGCTAATACATCAACATTATTCTGTGAACATTTATTTATTTTCCAATGCAGTATTTCCTCAAATCATGTTGTACCTTTTCTGCCACAACTTGAAAACAGCCTCTTCTCTAAGGAGTTCTGGTTCCTTTTATTAAAAAATTATATAAACCAATAACTGGGTATTAAATATGCTCAAAACTACTGGAATGCCATGGCTTGCTAGGCTGTCTCAGTAAAGATAGGGAATATGTACACATTTATCTATACATTGAATTATTTATCTGTAGTTAAACCTACAAATATTTCAGAAGTTGGATATTTAAAAATACTCATAAGATTACAGTAGCATACTCATATAAGGCTTTTATTTATCGGCAAAGATATGGTATAGTAAGAGGATGCAACACCAAATGCACAATGAATAAAATAACAAATGGATAAACTGGGCTTCATAAAATTAAGACAATCTGCTCTAGGAAAGATACTGTTAAGAACTGAAAACAAGGCCAAGCATGGTGGCTCATGCCTGTAATCCCAGCACTTTGGGAGGCTGAGGCAGGATGATCACTTGAGGCCAGGAGTTAGACTAGTCTGTGCAACAAAGCACGACCTCATCTCTAAATTTTAAAAAAGAAAACAAAAGCCACGGACCATGAGAAAATATTGGCAATGCTTATATCAAATAAGGAATTTGTCTCCAGAAATATTAAGAACTTGTAACCAACCAAATGTTTTAAAAAAACAGGCAAAAAATACTAACAGACATTTCACTAAAGAAGATATATGGGTGACAAGTAAACACATTAACAAATGCTCAAAACTGAGTCATCGGAAAAATACAAATTAAGAACTACAATTAAATACTACTTCACACTTAGTAAAATGGCTAAAATGAATGGCCTATCACTTCTATACATATAAACTGTCAGTAATGTGAAGAAATGGAAAATCTAATATATTCCAGGAGGAAATATGAAATGCTAACCATTTAGAACACAATTTGGCAAGTTCTTAAACTTTCAAACATTTGGATCAACTTACAGAATAACTGAGTGAGGAGCTTGCAGACCTGTTACACAGCCAAAAGGGTGAAAATTATAAAAACACAATTCAGTCTCTGGAAATGGTCATAAGGGTGTACGGCAAATAAATATTTATTAAAGAAGATCTAACATTCATAAGAACAGCAAAAGTGAGTCACATCTGAAACAAGACCACTCCTTTCCTCCCCTAACTCCAAACTCAGCGAGATTAAAACTCCATTCGACTGGTGCAGCCAAGAACACAGGGCTCCCTCTCTCTGGAGCTCCAAGGCAGAGGGCTATCTTCTCAGGAGGGACAATCTGTCAGGAATTCTCATCTTGCCTCCAGTGTGCATATTTAAATGAATGATGTTCAATTGCCAGCTCCCTCATAAAGGCCATCCTCAGACTTTCTGTTTTAAGTGAGGTCATATTGATTCAGAGACAGTACATAACCTGCCACCCTAAGGCCTTTCTCCAGTCTAAACTTTCTGGTGTTGAATAGGGTTAGGCCTTTGGCTGAAACCTTTTTCCATGTTCACTACATTGTCCACGTTGTGAACTGTCCAGTGTTGAATGAGAACTGGAGGTGTGGCTAATGGATTTCCATCTGTTACCTTCAAGATTTTTTTCCACTGTGAACTTTCTGGTGTTGAATGAGGTTGAAACACTGGCTAAAGGATTTCACACAATCACTGCATTTCTCCAGTATGAATCCTTCGATGTTTAAAAAGACTGGAGTTGTGGCGAAAAAACTTCCCACATTCCCTGCACTCATAAGGCTTTGCTCCAGTGTGAACCCT
>NW_026658080.1:0-4351 GCF_009828535.3 Hylobates moloch | reverse complement strand
GTTGGGCAGTGGTCTTTAGGATAGGAAGAAGGGGACCAATATAGAGACAATTTACGTGGTAGAACCAAAGTAAATGATAGGATGTGGGAGGATAAGAGAGGAGTCAAGGATGACCCCACTGTTTCTGGCCTGGCAACTGGGTGGATGGTGGTGCTATTAACTGAAGCCAGGAACAGAGGAAAAAGTGATTTGGGGGTATACGGGGGGAAATCTTCCTGTTGTAATGAATTTCCCCTTAGACCTGTTGGATTCAAAAAGGTCTGTGGAGCATCTGCTCTGAGCAGTCCACTAGGCACTGGGGTAGACCTGCAGATGCAAACATGAACAAAAGCAGATGTGATTCCTGCCCTGGAGGAGCTCTCAGTCTAGTGGGAGATACAGTTGCCAGGCAAAAATAAAAGGCAGATCATGAGTTTTTTTCAGAGAAAAGGGAAACACATTGAAAGAGTGCAAATGAGAAAGCCAGAGCCAAAAGGAGTATAAAAACAGAAAGGTGGTTGCTGGGTGAGAAGTAGGGAGGTCTGAGAAGTGTAGTTTGGAGACAAGCTGCAAAGGCTATGGACAAGCTTTGTCCAGAACCGGGCCATTCTCAGCCACAAGTGGCTAGGATGGAGCTCACTCTCCCCAACATCCTCTTCGCTCAGTCTCCAGGCTCTAGGACCAGCCCCTGCCCTGGTATCTGAGGAGATGTCTGGAGAGACTTTTTGTCCTTGCCTTGCCTAGTTTCTCTGCCCCACCTCTCCCTTCCTTCCCTAACCACCTCCAACACCCCCACCCCTCACTCCTAGCCAGTCCTGTGCCATAGACCCAGGCCTAGGGCCACAGTTATGGGAGCACGTTCTTCACATTCCAGCCTCCCCCAGCCTTCTCAGCGGGGCCACACAGAGCCCTATTCACAGCTTGGCCCTCCCTTCTTCCAGAGTGGGCTCTCACCGCCCCCAGGCCTATCCTGAGTTTTGCCAGGCACAGACCATGGCCACTGCGGAAAGCAGGCTCTCATGAGCCCTCTGGAGCTGACTCCTCTCTCTTGGGGTCTCTCAGCTGGAAGGTGGGTGCAGTGGCTTTGGCCACTTGTACATGCCTGAGAGTGCATGTGTGTTCTATGCACTTGGCAAACTTTCTCTAGGCTAGGCCTAGAATAGGGGCTGTGTTGAGCCAGGCTGTCGCGGGACACAGGGGTCGATTAGACACAGGCTGGTTTCTTAGAGCAGCTCACAGTTCAGAGACAGCTGAGTAGAGATGGAGGATGGTATGTGGGCTGAAGCTCAACTGAGCCTGCCACCAGGTCCTAAGTTGGAGTACTGGTGTCACGGTGCCACTTTCAAACCCCATGTCAATGACCTGGAGACATGCTCATGTTCGGGATGTGATGTCTGCTGGGGATGGGGGGCTACAGCCCTGGAGGATGCCAATCTTGTCCCTGGTTTCAAGAAGGACTGACTGACACAGGCATTCTGGGCTTGACCCTGTACCTTTGACCAATTCTTTGCTGGGCTTCAGACTTGTTATCTAATGAGAGGTGGGTGCCTGGCAATTCTTAGTCTTCCATCACAAAGAAGAGGATGAAGAACAATCCCAGCTGGGAAAGAGCAATGGAAGCAATAAATTCTAGAAGGCTTTTATAGAGCTCAGAGTCTGGGACAGCCTGCTGAGGAACCCCCAGAGTGCCTATCTCCCCTCTGTCTTCCCCACAAGGGTGCAAGCTGTCCCACACCGGCTTGGAGTATGTGGGCCTCACAGAAGGCCTCTCAGAAAGCATGACTTTCCATCTCTACCCACCAGGATGACTCTGATCTAATACCTACTCATCCACCCCCGAAAAGGGCCCCCAACCTATAGCCTCAGGAATGCTGATGGTTTTATAAGTCACCCCTTGGCAAAAATTCCTACTCCCTTGGACGCTTGTCCCCTTAATTCCTTCCTGCCAGTGCTGCCAGGACATCCTTTCCTCCTGCCCCATCCTGACTCCTCACCTAGCCTGCAGGGCTGCTCCAGGCCTGACTCTTTGCCTTTGAGCCTTTCCCCCAATCTTTCTCCTGCCTTGGGCCCTACTGTCCTCACGTCCACAGCAGGCCAAGAGTAGGGCCAGGGAGGAGAGTCAGCAGCAGCCGGAACCCCCAGGGGTTTTCTGGATAATCTCAGGAATGTAATATCCCAAAGACTTGACTTTCTCACCAGCCAACAGGGACCCTCCTTCCTGCCCAGAACTTGGGAGTCTTTCTGGGAGAGATGCCCTATAAGGGTGAGTGTAGGAAGTGGCTGGAGGAGAGAGACACGGGGATTCCAGTGTGGGATGGAGCTTCTTTTCCAGACTCTAAACTAGTCTGACCAGGGGTGGGAGCAGGGGCGGGAATAGAAGGAATGAGGAAATTGCCTAAACAAACCACTTCCTGACCCTGAGGGTAGTCGCATCTGTGTTTTCTACTGTCCTTTCTCTTCCACAGGATGTCCCCAATTCTAGGCTCTCCTCAGCCAGGGAATGAAGGGAATGGCAGGTAAAAATTTTTCCTCATTTTATAGATGAAAAAACAGGGTCCAAGCTATGGGCCCAGGGTCACCTAGAGCAATCAATCAACTATCTTTACATTCAACTCATATTTACTGAGCACCAATTGTGTGGCAGGCCTTTTCACATAGGTCATCATCACAATCAATTATGAAGTGGGGAATATTCTCCCCATGTTGTAGGTAAGGAAACTGAGGCTTAGAGAAGAGGAGGCAGAACCTGGGCTGTTAGATCAGTGTCCTGTTTCCATCTACGACATTATATCATCGTACTACGTTCTTCTCTCCAGCTCCCAGAAGGCAACCAACCCAAGGTAGAAGAAAGGGCCAGGGAAAGTCAGCCTGCATCCATTTCCAGGGCCTCAACTCCCATTCCCCAAGTGCAGGACTTCCTTTCCCCTGCCCCTTGGCAGCCTCAGCCTTGGAACTGCTGATTGATCTGGACTCTAAGGGCCCTGACAGCAGCAGCAGCAACAGCTCAAGGGCTGCCCAGAGGGATGGAGTTGAGGAGCTCTGTTCCTCCACCCACTGTGAAACCTCTGACCCCAAATCCCAGCAGAGGCTGCCTGAGCTGCTGCTCCTTGTTATTGTTACAAGCGACTCGGACATGCAGGCCGGGCCCTGGCTCCCAGAGCTTCCCAGGTCCCCAGCTGTTCTCAGGCCCTAGAGGCTGCTGGGAAGACCAAGCTCCAGTGTCGTCTCTTTTCCCTGAGCCTGAGCTCCCCACTCTCCTCCCAAGGGACTTTAGTGGAAATCACTGACATTTGGGAGCAGCGTTTTTTTTTCATTTGACCTGGAAGTTCATAGAAGTATATGTGAAATATAATGAGACTGTCAGAGCTGGAAAGACTCAGAGATAAACCAATCCAGCCTCCTCATTTTATAGGTGGAGAAACGCAGCACAGACTACATGAACATAGTGGACTTTGGAACTAGATTACCTGGGTTAAAAATCCCCAATTTACCACTTAATAGCTGTGTAATCTTGGATAAATTTCTAAACTTTTCTGTGTTTCAGTAAGATGAGGATGATGA
The DNA here is from genome assembly GCF_009828535.3 of Hylobates moloch. Lineage (NCBI taxonomy): Eukaryota > Metazoa > Chordata > Mammalia > Primates > Hylobatidae > Hylobates > Hylobates moloch. Next base: position 811 of record NW_026658080.1, on the reverse strand, counting down.
CAATGATAGCTTGCTTTGCAGGACTATTGTGATGGTTAAATGAGTTAATATATGTGGAGGGTTTGGAACAGTGTACACCACATAGTATGTGCTCTACAAATATTAGCTAGTATCACTTCCTGACCTCTTGGCTAAGATCAAGTGCAAATATTAGCTAGTATTAGTTCTAACTTTCTCTAGTCTTTCGGGGTAAAAGAGAAGTCTGGTATTGCCAATTTGCAGCCTCTTCCACTCATTTTTGCCTCCCCCAACCTCCACCATAGCCATAGGAAGTATATCCTCCACCCCGCCGGGACCTCCCACTTGTACACCTTTTGGCATCAAGGAAGCTAAAAGCAAAGTAAGAATCTGTATCTGAAGAGACTTAAGTCAGAGTTGAAGCCTTGCTTCCTACTCCCCATCTCACCTTCCCAATGCTCGCCCCCATCTCTTCCACCCCTGAGAATAAATATTATCCAATCTCACATGACTCGAGTAAATCACACCAGTTGTGCTGATGGGGCAAAGGGTTAGGAGCTTCGGATCAGGCAAATTTGGCAGAGGGGCCCCCATCCCCATTTCCAGGCTGAGCCTAAGCTTGTTCCAGACTTTGCTGTTGCAGGAATTACTCAGACTTCAGCATGGCTATCCCTTTGCCTTAAGGACTAGGTGGGATCGCCAATCACAGGTTCTAGATTAACTAAAACTGTTAACGCATTGAACAGTTTCATATACTGAAATTTTCTGGACTAAATCAATCGTACCCACCAACAGGGCACTTGGGGGTTGAGTGTGAAAAACTCATTTTGTATCCGCTAGACAGTAAGCTGCA
>NW_026658079.1:3680-4351 GCF_009828535.3 Hylobates moloch | reverse complement strand
TGGAATGGAATGCAGTGGAATGGATTGGAATGGAATGCCATGAAACTAAGTGGAGTGGAGTGCAGTGTAGTGGAATGGAGTAGAAAGGCATGGGGTGGAGTGGCATGGAGTTGAGCGAAATGGAATGGAATGGAGTGGAGTGGAATGGGAATGAATGGAATGGAGTGGAGTGGAGTGGATTAGAGTGTATTCGAGTAGAATGGATTGGAATGGAATGGAATGGAATGCAGTGGATTGGAGTGGAATGGTATGGAATGGAAGGGAATGGAATGGAATTCAATGGAATGGAATGGAGTGGAAAGAATGGAGTGGAGTGCTGTGTAGTGGAAAGGAGTAGAAAGGAATGGAGTGCAGGATAGTGGAGTGGAATGCAATGGAATAGAAAGGAATGGAGTGGAGTGGAGTGGAGTTGAATGGGAAGGATTGGAATGTTGTGGAGTGGAGTAGAGTGGATTAAAGTAGCATGCAATGGAGTGGAATGGAAAGGAATGGGATGTAGTGGATTGGAGTGGAGTGGAGTGGAGTGGAATGGAATGAAATGGAATACAATGGAATCGAATGGAATTGGAAGGAATTGTATTGAGTGGAGTGTAGCTGAATGGGCAGGAATGGAATGAGGTGGAGTGGAGGGTAGTGCAGTGGATTCGAGTGGAATGGAATTGAAAGAAATG
>NW_026658079.1:0-3670 GCF_009828535.3 Hylobates moloch | reverse complement strand
ATGGAAAGGAATATAAGGGCATGGAATGGAATGCAATGGCATGGAATGGGATGGAATGGAACGGAGTGGAGTAGAGTGGAGAGCAGTGTAGTGTATTGTAGTGGAGTGGAGAGAAATGTAATGGAATGGAATAGAAAGGAAGGGAGTGGAATGACATGGAGTGGAGTGGATTGGAATGGAATGGAATGGAGTGTAGTGGAGTGCAGTGGAATGTGAAGGAATGGATTGGAGTGGAGTGGAGTGGATTAGAGTGTATTAGAGTAGAATGGATTGGAATGGAATGGAATGGAATGCAGTGGATTGGAGTGGAATGGTATGAAATGGAAGGGAATGGAATGGAATGCAATGGAATGGAATGGTATGGAATGGTATGGAATAGAATGGAATGCAATGGAATGGAATGGTATGGAATGGAGTGGAGTGCTGTATAGTGGAAAGAAGTAGAAATGAATGGAGTGCAGGGGAGTGAAGTGGAATGCAATGGAATGGAAAGTAACGGAGTAGCGTGGAGTGGAGTTGAATGGGAAGGATGGGAATGTTGTGGAGTGGAGTAGAGTGGATTCGAGTAGTATGAAATGGAATGGAATGGGAAGGAATGGAATGTAGTGAATTGGAGTTGAGTGGAGTGGAGTGGAATGGAATGGAATGGATTGGAATGCAGTGGATTGGAGTAGAGTGGAGTGGAGTGGAAACGATTGGAGAGGAGTGCAGTGGAATTGAATGAATGGAATGGAAGGAAGTAGAGTGGAGTGGAGTTTAAGGGAAAGGAATGGAATGGAGTGGAGTGGATTGCACTGGAGAGGAGTGTAGTGGAATCTAGTGGAATGGAATGGAAGGAATGGAATGGAACGGTTTGGAATGGAATGGAATTTAATTCAGTAGATTGGAGTGGAGTGGAATCGAATGGAATGTAGTGGAATGGAATGAAACGCAATGCAAAGGCAAGGAATGGAATGGAATGGAATGGAATTGAGTGGAGAGGAGTGGAATGCTGTATAGTGGAAGGGAGTAGAAAGGAAAGGAATGGAGTGGAGTGGAATGGGAAGGAATGGAGTGGAGTTGAGTGAAATGGAGTACAGTGGATTGGTTTGGAATGGAACGGAATGGAATGGAGTGGAGTGGAATATATTGCAATGCAATGCAATGGATTGGAGATCAGTGGAGTGGAGTGGAATGCAATAGAAGGGCATGGAATGGAATGGAATGCAACAGGACAGTATGGAATGGAATGGAATGCAGTGTAGTGCAGTGTAGTGGAATGAAGTAGAAAGGAATGGAGTGGAATGCAGTAGAACAGAGTGGAGTGAATTGGAGTGGAATGCAATGTAATGTAATGGAAGGGAAGAGAATGGAATGGAATCTAATGGAATGCAGTGGGAGTGGAGAGGAGTAGCATGGAATGGAATGAAGGGAATGGAACGCAATGGAATATAATGGAATTCATTGGGGTGGAATGGTGTGGAATGAAAAGGAATGGATTGGAATGGAATGCAATGGAATGGAATGGAATGGAAGGGAATGGAATGGATTGCAATGCAATGGAACGGAATGGAATGGAATGGAAAGGAATGGAGTGGAATGGAGTGCAGTATAGTGGAATGGAGCAGAAGGGAATGGAGTGGAGTGGAGGGCGTGGAATGGAATGGAATTGAATGTATTGGAATGCAGTAGAACAGAGTGGAGTGAATTGGAGTGGAATGCAATGTAATGTAATGGAAGGGAAGAGAATGGAATGGAATCTAATGGAACGCAGTGGGAGTGGAGAGGAGTAGCATGGAATGGAATGGAATGTAATATCATGGAATTCATTGGGGGTGGAATGGTGTGCAATGAAAAGGAATGGATTGGAATGGAATGCAATGGAATGGAATGGAATGGAATGGGGTGGAGTGCAGTGTAGTGGAATGGAGTAGAAAGGAATGGAGTGGAGTGGAGTGGAATGGAATGGAAAGGAGTGAAGCGGATTGGAGTTGAATGGGAAGGAATGGAATGGAGTAGAGTGGAGTGCATTGGAGTGGAGTTGAGTGGAGTGGATTGGAGTGTAATGGAACGGAATGAAATGGAATTCAGTGGATTGGAGTGGATTGGAATGGAATGGAATGGAATGGAAAGGAATGGAATGGATGGCAATGCAATGGAACGGAATGGAATGGAATGGAAAGGAATGGAGTGGAATGGAGTGCAGTATAGTGGAATGGAGCAGAAGGGAATGGAGTGGAGTGGAGGGCATGGAATGGAATGGAATTGAATGTATTGGAATGGATTGGAGTGCAGGGGAGTGAAGTGGAGTGGAGTGGACTGGTTTCCAGAGTAATGGAATGGAATAGAATAGAAAGGATTGGAATGGAATGCAGTGAATTGGAATGGAGTGGAGAGGAATGGAATGGAATAGAATGGAAGGGAAGGGAATGCAATGGAATGAAATGCAATGGAACAGAATGGAATGGTATGGAAAGGAATGAAATGGAGTGGAATGAGGTCGACAGGAATGGGAATGAATGGACTGGAGTGGGGTAGAGTAGAGTGGATTCGAGAGGAATGTAATAGAATGTAATGGAACGTAATGATGTGGATTGGAGTGGAATGGAGTATAATGGACTGGAAGGGAAGGGAATGGAATGGAATGCAAAGCAATGGAACGGGATGGAATAGAATGGAAGGGAATGGAGTGGAGTGGAGTGCAGTGTAGTGGAACGGAGCAGAAAGGAATGGAATGGAGTGGAATGGAATGGAATGGAATGCAAAGGAGTAGAGTGGAATGGAGTTGAAAGGAAAGGAATGGAATGGAGTAGAGTGGATTTCATTGGAGTGGAGTGGAGTGGATTGGATTCGAGTGGAATGGAATGGAATGGAATGCAACACAGTAGATTGGAGTGGAGTGGAATGGAAAGGAATGGAATGGAATGCAACACAGTGGAATGGAATGGAATGGAATGGAATTCAGTGGATCGGAGTGGAGTATGGGGGAAAGGAAAGGATTGGAAAGGAAAGTAACTGAATGAAATGCAGTGGAACGGAAAGGATTGGACTGTGATTGAATGGAATGGAGTGGACTGCAGAGTAGTGGAAGGGAGTAGAAACTAATGGAGAGAAGTGGAGTGGAGTGGAATATAATGGAAGGGAATGGAGTGGTGTGGAGTTGAAAGAAGGAATGGAATGGATTGGAGTGGACTGGTTTTGAGTGGAATGGAATAGAACGGAATGGAATGGAATGGTATGGAATGGAATGCAATGCAATGCAGTGGATTGAAATGGAATGGAAAGGAAGGGGATAGAATGGAATGGAATGGAATGGAGTGGGGTAGAGTGCATAGTGGTGGAATTGAGTAAAAACGAATGGAGTGGAGTTGAGTGGAATGCAATGGAAACGAATGGAGTGTAGTGGACTGGAATGGGAAGGAATGGAATGGTTTGGAGTGGATTGGAGCAGAATGTATTCGCGTGGAATGGAATGGAATCAAATGGAATGCAGTGGACTGGAGTGGAGTGGACTTGAGTGGAATGGAATGGAAGGGAATGGAATGGAATGGAATGGAATGCAATGAAATGAAATGGAATGGAATGGAATGGAGTTTAATGGAGAGCAGTGAATTGGAATGATGTACAAAGGAGTGGAGTGTAGAGGAGTGGAGTGGAATGGAGTGGAATAGAGTGGAATTGAATGGAATGG
>NW_026658078.1:0-4352 GCF_009828535.3 Hylobates moloch | reverse complement strand
GACTGCTGTGCTAGCAATCAGCGAGACTCCGTGGGCACAGGACCCTCTGAGCCAGGTGCGGGACACAATCTCCTAGTGTGCCGTTTTCCAGGCCCATTGGAAAAGCGCAGTATTGGGGTGGGACTGATCCGATATTCCAGGTGCCGTCTGTTTCCCCTTTCTTTGACTAGGAAAGGGAACTTCCTGACCCCTTGCACTTCCCGAGTGAGGTAATGCCTCGCCCTGCTTCGGCTCGCGCACAGTGTGCTTCACCGACTGTCCTGCACCCACTGTTAGGCACTCCCTAGTGAGATGAAACCGGTACCTCAAGCAGAAATGCAGAAATCATCCGTCTTCTGTGTCGCTGGGGCTGGGAGCTGGAGACCGGAGCTGTTCCTATTCGGCCATCTTGGCTCCACCCTCCGAGTCACAGATTTTTTTAACCTTCAAACGTGAACGAAGAGGGCAGTACCAGTAAATTCTCTTTTTATATTACAAAACTAAGATTAAAATAAAATATACCTACCTGAAAAAACCCACACATATTTATATCTTATAGAAGGTGGAAAGGTATAATAATATACATTTAAATGAGCAAAAAGTTATTTAACAAGAAAACCAACTAAAATTACAAACTTTTTAGAGCTTATTTTTTTTTTTTTTTGAAAGTGGATAGATGGCTATGGAGAGTTTCAGTCTATTTTGGTTTGATTTTTTTTTTATTATTATTATACTTTAGGTTTTAGGGTACATGTGCACAATGTGCAGGTTTGTTACATATGTATCCATGTGCCATGTTGATTTCCTGCACCCATTAACTTGTCATTTAGCATTAGGTATATCTCCTAATGCTGTCCCTCCCCCCTCCCCCCACCCCACAACAGTCCCCAGAGTGTGATGTTCCCCTTCCTGTGTCCATGAGTTCTCATTGTTCAATTCCCACCTATGAGTGAGAACATGCGGTGTTTGGTTTTTTGTCCTTGCGATAGTTTACTGAGAATGATGTTTTCCAGTTTCATCCATGTCCCTACAAAGGACATGAACTCATCATTTTTTATGGCTGCACAGTATTCCATGGTGTATATGTGCCACATTTTCTTAATCCAGTCTATCGTTGGACATTTGGGTTGGTTCCAACTCTTTGCTATTGTGAATAGTGCCGCAATAAACATACGTGTGCATGTGTCTTTATAGCAGCATGATTTATAGTCCTTTGGGTATATACCCAGTAATGGGATGGCTGGGTCAAATGGTATTTCTAGTTCTAGATCCCTGAGGAATCGCCACACTGACTTCCACAATGGTTGAACTAGTTTACAGTCCCACCAACAGTGTAAAAGTGTTCCTATTTCTCCACATCCTCTCCAGCACCTGTTGTTTCCTGATTTTTTAATGATGGCCATTCTAACTGGTGTGAGATGGTATCTCACTGTGGTTTTGATTTGCATTTCTCTGATGGCCAGTGATGATGAGCATTTCTTCATGTGTTTTTTGGCTGCATAAATGTCTTCTTTTGAGAAGTGTCTGTTCATATCCTTTGCCCACTTTTTGATGGGGTTGTTTGTTTTTTTCTTGTAAATTTGTTTGAGTTCATTGTAGATTCTGGATATTAGCCCTTTGTCAGATGAGTAGGTTGCAAAAATTTTCTCCCATTCTGTAGGTTGCCTGTTCACTCTGATGATAGTTTCTTTTGCTGTGCAGAAGCTCTTTAGTTTAATGAGATCCCATTTGTCGATTTTTGCTTTTGTTGCCATTGCTTTTGGTGTTTTAGACATGAAGTCCTTGCCCACGCCTATGTCCTGAATGGTATTGCCTAGGTTTTCTTGTAGGATTTTAATGGTTTTAGGTCTAACATATAAGTCTTTAATCCATCTTGAATTAATTTTTGTATAAGGTGTAAGGAAGGGATCCAGTTTCAGCTTTCTATATATGGCTAGCCAGTTTTCCCAGCACCATTTATTAAATAGGGAATCCTTTCCCCATTTCTTGTTGTTGTCAGGTTTGTCAAAGATCAGATAGTTGTAGATATGCGGCATCATTTCTGAGGGCTCTGTTCTGTTCCATTGATCTATGTCTCTGTTGTGGTACCAGTACCATGCTGTTTTGGTTACTGTAGCCTTGTAGTATAGTTTGAAGTCAGGTAGCGTGATGCCTCCAGCTTTGTTCTTTTGGCTTAGGATTGACTTGGCGATGCGGGCTCTTTTTTGGTTCCATATGAACTTTAAAGTAGTTTTTTCCAATTCTGTGAAGAAAGTCATTGGTAGCTTGATGGGGATGGCATTGAATCTATAAATGACCTTGGGCAGTATGGCCATTTTCACGATATTGATTCTTCCAACCCATGAGCATGGAATGTTCTTCCATTTGTTTGTATCCTCTTTTATTTCATTGAGCAGTGGTTTGTAGTTCTCCTTGAAGAGGTCCTTCACATCCCTTGTAAGTTGGATTCCTAGGTATTTTATTCTCTTTGAAGCAATTGTGAATGGGAGTTCACTCATGATTTGGCTCTCTGTTTGTCTGTTATTGGTGTACAGGAATGCTTGTGATTTTTGTACATTAATTTTGTATCCTGAGACTTTGCTGAAGTTGCTAATCAGCTTAAGGAGATTTGGGGCTGAGACAATGGGGTTTTCTAGATATACAATCATGTCATCTGCAAACAGGGACAATTTGACTTCCTCTTTTCCTAGTTGAATACCCTTTATTTCCTTCTCCTGCCTGATTGCTCTGGCCAGAACCTCCAGCACTATGTTGAATAGGAGCGGTGAGAGAGGGCATCCCTGTCTTGTGCCAGTTTTCAGAGGGAATGCTTCCAGTTTTTGCCCATTCAGTATGATATTGGCTGTGGGTTTGTCATAGATAGCTCTTATTATTTTGAGATACGTCCCATCAATACCTAATTTATTGAGAGTTTTTAGCATGAAGGGTTGTTGAATTTTGTCAAAGGCCTTTTCTGCATCTATTGAGATAATCATGTGGTTTTTGTCTTTGGTTCTGTTTATATGCTGGATTACATTTATTGATTTGCGTATGTTGAACCAGCCTTGCATCCCAGGGATGAAGCCCACTTGATCATGGTGGATAAGCTTTTTGATGTGCTGCTGGATTCGGTTTGCCAGTATTTTATTGAGGATTTTTGCATCAATGTTCATCAAGGATATTGGTCTGAAATTCTCTTTTTTGGTTATGTCTCTGCCAGGCTTTGGTATCAGGACGATGCTGGCTTCATAAAATGTGTTAGGGAGGATTCCTTCTTTTTCTATCGATTGGAATAGTTTCAGAAGGAATGGTACCAGTTCCTCCTTGTACCTCTGGTAGAATTCGGCTGTGAATCCATCAGATCCTGGACTCTTTTTGGTTGGTAAGCTATTGATTATTGCCACAATTTCAGAGCCTGTTATTGGTCTATTCAGAGATTCAACTTCTTCCTGGTTTAGTCTTGGGAGGGTGTATTTGTCGAGGAATTTATCCATTTCTTCTAGATTTTCTAGTTTATTTGCATAGAGGTGTTTGTAGTATTCTCTGATGGTAGATTGTATTTCTGTGGGATCGGTGGTGATATCCCCTTTTTCGTTTTTTACTGCATCTATTTGATTCTTCTCTCTTTTCTTCTTTATTAGTCTTGCTAGCGGTCCATCAATTTTGTTGATCTTTTCAAAAAACCAGCTCCTGGATTCATTAATTTTTTGAAGGGTTTTTTGTGTCTCTATTTCCTTCAGTTCTGCTCTGATTTTAGTTATTTCTAGCCTTCTGCTAGCTTTTGAATGTGTTTGCTCTTGCTTTTCTAGTTCTTTTAATTGTGATGTTAGGGTGTCAATTTTGGATCTTTCCTGCTTTCTCTTGTGGGCATTTAGTGCTATAAATTTCCCTCTACACACTGCTTTGAACGTGTCCCAGAGATTCTGGTATGTTGTGTCTTTGTTCTCGTTGATTTCAAAGAACATCTTTATTTCTGCCTTCATTTCATTATGTACCCAATAGTCATTCAGGAGCAGGTTGTTCAGTTTCCATGTAGTTGAGTGGTTTTGAGTGAGTTTCTTAATCCTGAGTTCTAGTTTGATTGCACTGTGGTCTGAGAGACAGTTTGTTATAATTTCTGTTCTTTTACATTTGCTGAGGAGAGCTTTACTTCCAACTATGTGGTCAATTTTGGAATAGGTGTGGTGTGGTGCTGAAAAAAATGTATATTCTGTTGATTTGGGGTGGAGAGTTCTGTAGATGTCTATTAGGTCCACTTTGTGCAGAGCTGAGTTCAATTCCTGGATATCCTTGTTAACTTTCTGTCTCGTTGATCTGTCTAATGTTGACAGTGGGGTGTTAAAGTCTCCCATTATTATTGTGTGGGAGTCTAAGTCTCTTTGTAGGTCACTAAG